>NC_066365.1:56300949-56600949 GCF_013377495.2 Cygnus atratus
TTGGTTGGGTTTTTTTGTTTGGTTGTTTTATTTTTTTTAATTATTTATTTATATTTGTGTGTGTGTGTGTGTATGCAAATATGAGTAACTGAAAAGAATTTCATGTTTAGATGCTTGTATACACTTATCTTAAAGACCTTGCAGGAAAAAAGCTGCTAGCCTAAATTCATTATATTTGTCTATATCATAAGTCATTGCAGTATTTAGTCTTTTGATTTCTGGAATTTCTAAGAGTTTAGAAATATTTTAAGGATAATATAAAAAAACTCATTGGTTTTCATGTATGAAAAAGATACATTAATTAAAAAATGTTCTTGAAGCAAAGGCAAGGTGAATGGTGTATTGTGATCAAGAGATACAAAAGAGAAGAAATTTGGGATTTTGTTGATTTTTTTTGTTTTGTTTGTTTTTTATTCTGGACTCTGCTGTTGGTTGCTTTATTGAACCAGTCTTACAACATCAGATATCAAAGATGTGATATGACCAAGCAGAACTATTAAAATTAAAGGTCATGATAAAATTGTACAGATGGAAACAGAAATGTAAAGCACAGTAAAACCAAGAAGAGGTAATCTCTTTTCTTCTGGTTTCTATCTATTGAAAATAACCACTGAAAATAACTGGATTAATAAATATGATGCAAGTAGTTGAGAATTTATTTGTGAATAAGTATGTTAGGTCTCCATTAAGCATATTAAACATTGTTAATATTTATTAAAGTCTCTTCCTAAAATTAGAAAAATAATGGTTATACTGAAATTAATTCCCACATCCTTGGACAATGATGAATTAAACACAATAATACAAAAATAACAATGATAATGAATACAATAAATTCATTTTACTTTTGCTTCAGAATTATATTTCAATTTGTTTTTATTTTGTGTGGTGTTGGTTAAGCCAAGGCTTACGAGATAGCTACGGAGTAAGAGGAAGTGAAAGTCTCTCTAAGCTCTCGTTATAAACTCTGCAGTACTTCTGGCAGGAAATATGGCCCAATATTGTATTTGAAATACCATTTACCTATGATATAAAGTATTTAACAAACTGTATAATGGTTTTCTGCCCCTATATATCCTTTTCTGTGTTGCTATTCTTTAGCTTCAGCTCTGTAAACAAATTAAATTTTGATTTTTCTTCCTCGAGTGAAATAATTTTCACTAGGGCTACTAGTGACACTGAATTAGTCATCTGATGACACAGAAGTGGAGATGAGAAGAGAAAAAAAAAAAGAGAGAGAGAGAAAAAAATAAAAAATTAACAAAAAAGAAAAAAGAAAAAAAGAAGAAAGAAAAAAAAATAGAAGAAAAGAAAATGAAGAAAGAAGAGAGAAAAATGGGAAAAAGAAAAGGAGGAAAACAAAAAAAAAAAAAAGAAAGAAAGAAAGAAAGAAAGGAAGAAAGTAAAGAAATTGCCTGCATTCAAGCTTAGCTCAAAATATCTTTATAGCTGCCATATAATTGTATAAGAAAGGTGTTTCTGTAAATTAACACCTTGGACTGACTTTTTTATCCATATTTCGATGAGTCTCAAAATGCCACTTTACTGTCATCATCGTCAAAATTATTTGAGGGATAAAAGAGTGACCATCTGTAGTTTCCATATCTCTGCTACCAAACAGCTTTAAAACATGAAGATGATGAAGGCTAGCACCATAATTCTTGATATTAATACATAATATTGTCAGACATATTAACAATCCTGTGGGGGAAAAAATGTTTTATACCTTTTTCTCCTTGTTTTTAGGATTAATCAAGGTGAAGCCACAGGAGCAGAGCAGAGCAGGACAACCATTTCCCCAAATGAGCTAGCAACACTGTGCTTGATGCACCCCAGGATGCAGTTGGTCCTTTTGGCTGCCAGGGCACACTGTTGATTCATATTCAACTTGCTGTCAAACAGAACCCCCAGATCCCTTTTTGTGAAACAGCTCTCCAGCCATCTCCATATGCGCCCGCACAACCTTTAAGCACCTATGTTTCACATGCAACTGGAAAATTATTTGGCTCCATTAACAGTTATCAGTAAATTAACAAACATAGTATTTTATAGATGAAACCCTTGACTTACTGACTTGTCCATATTGATTCAGTAACAAAAGGAAAAAAGTTGTGTGGTGCATGTGAGCAGCAGAAAAACATAGTTGCAATCCTGGAGAAAAGAGTATTTTATGTTGTGAACGTAAGAGATTACTTTTAATCATGTTAAATGTTTTGATCACCTAGTCATTTTGTCACTTGATAAAATGAATAAGAGCACTTGATCAGCTTTCACTAGATGACACTCTATAAGGAGGAATGGCTTGATAGCTACACTTAAAAGCACAGGCTATTGCAGTAATGGATAACCATGAGAATTTCTATTACTTATTTAGCATTTGCAAAGATATTACCTAACTAAGTGTTCTAACAACCAATTAACTTCTTAACTTGAATCACAATAGGGACACAAAATTCTGCTTTACATAAAATGTTACTGAATGATTGTAATTCTATTTTATATGATTGAGAATAAGAAGAAGTTACTTATAGGACATAATTTAGGTTGTCATTAGGAGTTTGGGCATATTTTGAGGTGTCTAAGATGCTTGTTAGTTAATTCAAGACCCTAAGTTAAAAGATGACAGAGGCTTTTACATTTATTCTTAGTAAAGATTTATTTATGTATTTATTTATTTATTACCATTTGTATTCTAAATTGCTTATGATGACAAAAATAGAAATATTTTTTCATGTCCTACCTGCTGATTTTCACAATTTCGGGTTATTCTTATCATCTCTTTTTTGTTTGTTTGTTTGTTTTGTTTTGTTTTATTTACATTATACAAACATCATCCTCTCCTATTATTTTCCCCTTTGTGCTACTAGGTCTGTCAACATTTTTTTTATTTTTACTTTTTTATTATGTTTCTTTTTTGTTGTTGTTGTTTTGTTTTAATGGCAACTCCTACCCTCAGTTGTCTGAAAATTACACCTGCATGTTCTGTCCGGCTCCTTTCTAGAAAGGATCCTATGGATAAATGTCTGAATACTCCTGAGACTAGCATTAGGACAGAGCAATGAAAAAGAATCACTTAGTAGGCTGGCCTGTTCTGTCGGGAGTACTGATGCATAATGGATGTCAGGATGACCTACAAGAGCAAGTTCTGGATTCTGCACCAAGGATGGGGCATTCCCTGGATATACGTATAGACTGGGGGATAAGAGGCTGGAGAGCAGACCATAGAAAGGGATCTGGGGGTTCAGTCCATCAGCAAAACAAATATGAGTCAACAGTGTACCTGGCAGGCAAAAGGGACAACTGTATCATGGGGTGCATCAAGCACAGCACGGCTAGCCAGTCAAGGGAAGGGATTGTCCCCCTCTGCTCTGAACTGGTGCAATTTTAGGTGCTACAGTATGAGGATATAGAACAGTACTATAAAGTGTCCAAAGGAGGGCTACAAAGATAGTGAGGGGTCTACACAGGAAGAAGTATGAGCAGCTGAGGTCACTTGGTTTGTTCAGTCCAGAGAAGAGGAGGCTGAGGGGAGGCCTCATGAGAGCCTACAGCTCCCTCATGAGGAGTAGAGGGGGAGGCACTGATCTGTTCTCTCTGGTGGCCAGTGATAGGACCTGAGTGAACAGCATGGAGCTGCTACAGGAGGGTCAGGCTGGGTGTTAGGAAAAGGTTCTTCACTGAGAGGGTGGTCAGGCACTGGGTCAGGCTCCCCAGGGAAGTGGTCACAGCACCGAGCCTGCTGGAGTTCAAGAAGCATTTGAACATTGCTTTCGGACATATGATCTGATTTTGGGGTGGTCCTGTGTGGAGCCAGGAGATGGACTCGATGATCCTTGTGGGTGTCTTCCATCTCAGGAAGTCCTATGATGAGTCCTTTCTATGAATTTGGACTTGTAAAGAAGCTTGAATCATACATTAATTTCAGGTTTTGTAAAACTACTTATAGGTCTCAATATATGATTAATATAATGTAACAATGTAATATAATATAAAAATATTATTGTATATATATATTTCTTAGTAATGTCTTCTAGAATTCGTTTTAGTGAAAATTGCCACAGAGCATGATACATGACTTTTAAATGTAACTAAAATTTGTAGGCAGTCCTGTTACCAGCATAAAAATCAAAATATTAGAGGGTATTTTACAGTGTCTTAAATCTCATAATAAAGAAATAAGTCCACCTGACTCACAAAGGAAAAGGACCATCAGAGCTATTGCAAACTCTCCCCATAGAGAAGATTTATTTTTTATTTTTTGATAGTATATAAACTGCATATTGTATTTCTATTCTGGAAGTCTGAAGGAGAAGTGTGAGAAAAAAATCATAAAATTCATTTCTGTCTCCACTGAAATAAGGCTGCCCTTGAAATAATTTTCAGAATCAGCTCAATCATGCAAAATAATACTATAAAATACATTAAGAAGGGAAGTAATTAAGAGTAGTAGATTTCAATGAAACTGCAGAGTGTATTCAGGCAGATAGAAGCAATATTCAAACGGAAATTTAGTCAAGACACTGAAGTTCTGCGAGAAGGCAGTAATCGGACATTTTGTTACTTTTAGGTGATTCATTTTCTCACCATTCCCACTAAAGGGAACTAACCAGTTCTATAGTAATTAATTAAAAATCAGTTCTTATACAATAATTCAGTATTACGTTAAATAGATAAAACAAAGATGATTCCAAGAAGAAAATGTTGCTTAATATGCAAGGTTAAAAAAAGAAAAAAAAAAGGGGGGGGGTGGGAAGAGTTTTTCAGTAAACTGTAAATACTCTGAGGCATAAGCTCATTACTTCTGTTGCAGTACAGAACCTCACTAATTCACATTAATGACTTAGAGACCCACTGTAAATGATCGAACTTTGTTATAAAACATTAAGTGAAATAAATGGTAAAACTTTCATGGACTTTCAATTGTAGTTTGATTAGTATTGAGGCAAAAGAACAAGAAAAATAGCAAGAGTAATTGCAAAATATCTACTAGTCATTTATTATACAATGCTTAGCCTCACCATTTGGGGACATTTATGATGACTTCTCTCTTTCTTTCTTCCCCCCACCCCCCCACCCCCACCCTGATCTTAATTGAGCAACACTTTTTTTTTTTAATTATTATTTTGTTTGCTTTGTTTTGTTTAAATCTGAACATTAAATCTTTAAAGCTAGTAGATTGTGCTGGTGATCATAGATGAGACAGAACTAGTCTAATTATCCTCTCTTTGGGTAGAAACAATGGAACAGAACTTTATTCAGTTAAAAAAAAAAAAGGCACATTTATTTTTGAAACATGATTTCATCACACTGCAATTGTTGTTCTATCTATTTAATAATTAAATAAAATCATAAACTTGGTAACAACTATTTCTGCCACAAAAACATCCATTTTTAAAGGACAGATGCTAAGGAATATCATTATTGAGTCAGGGTTAAAACACTGACTCTTGTAAGGTATTGCTTTCATGTGCTTTTTCATGATTATTTTAAATAGAAATTTCCTTCCTTATTTCAGTGTTGATCTCCATTTTATGCCTAGATGCACTAGGCTAGTGAGGATATATATAACACTATCCTTTCTTGGGTATGTTTTCTATTTTGTACTTACATTGTGTTTCTCCTGATAAAACGGGAAGGATTACACTACTCTATGTCTTTGTGAATAATAACAATAAATAAAGAAATAAAACTAAGAAGAAGATGTTTTCAAACTTTCATTAATGTTAAATGCTTATCTACTCGTCTGGAAAAATCTGTTGAAAATTATTCATCATTGACTGAAGGACATTAGAACATAAGGATTTTATTTGATTTTATCTTTATCTACTGTGCTTGCACAACTGGATATGGATTTAAAGATTTAGAATTGTGTCGAGACAGGAGATTTACAAAGGAAAGGAACAAGTTAAAAATAAGAAGAAGAAAGAAAAATACCATGAGCTAACATGTCACAAGAAAAAACAATAAAATGCATGGAAGAAGACACATAGCCTACTACTGGAAAACATCTAGGATTTGTGCCCATTATCTCTGAAAGATGGAAAATTAGTTCATACATACAATCTCACAAATGCAAAGTTGTTCATATGTATTCTGATAAGTAGCTTTTCCACATCAGTGAAATTCATTTTCAGGATTCTGGCAGCTATCTTAAATAAAGCAAGGGATTTCTGAAGGCTACTTCTGTGACAAGTTCCAGCTTCTGATTCCAAGCAAGTAAGGCCTTCCTATTTTTTTTTAATTATTATTTTCTAAGTTAAATTAAATTTAAAACAAGCAGATAGTAATAGTGCTGAACATTTTCAGCGCTGATCATTCGCATACATGGGAAAAAAAAAAAGTTTAGATGCTAGTCTACTTAGAATGGGAAACATATTTCCTGTTTTATCAAAGAACATTAACCATTGAGCACATTGGGTTCCTGCATATAACAACGTAACAGTAAGAACTTCAAGAATCCAGTTATCACTTACTAGTACAGGGGCACTGCATGCACCTTGTGTAATCTTTTTAACCAACCCCATAGATTAATGGTTCCTTTACTGTGTTTCCTCAGTATCATAGGTGTGCCCCAAATTCCAAGAAAAATTGCAAAACTCTCAACAACATGCAGCAGGACATTCTGGAGGGGAGGAGGAGGAGAGGGAAGACATTGTTTTGCTACCCTGCTCAGGCAGTGCCCAAGAGAGCTCCCTCTGCAGTGCAGTCAGACTCCAGTGTCTCCAGAATTTCCAGCAATGCCTTTTCTGTCAGTTCACTCCCTTAACAGTTCTTAAGCTTATAGGCTTAAGATTGTCTGCCTTTCCAGCTGGAAAATTGTGGTGGTGGTGGTGGTGTGTGTATGTGTGTTTAATTAACATTATTTATTTATCATAAAAAAAGCCTTCTTGAAACAGAGGCTTAAGATTTAAACTTCCATACATCTAAGGACTAGGTTACACCTTCATTATCAGTTTCTGTTTATCTGAGTACTTAAAAATAAATAATTTGTGAAGTTTCATCAAGAATAAGAAGAGACTTGTGACAGATTATTCAGTGGCCTGATAGCTAGTACACCTTCCCACAGAGTGACAGTCCTTTATCCATTGCTTTTCGTTGAAGGTAGTGATTTGAAGACTCAAATGACCTCAATAAAGTGAATATATTTGTTACAATCTTTTTTCATGAAAAAAGTCTATCCTCCGGAGAAGGCAGTTTAACTGTCCAGTGTGGTCTGAAATCTTATGAAAGACAGAAAAAGTGTCCAGTCCTTGTTGCCTAAATTCAGGTGTACTTACAGTGATATGCTGCATTCAACAATGATACCATACTGCAAAGTAGAGGGGTATTTACAAGTCACAGTTAAAAATACATAATTTATAGTTACCTAACCTAAAACAGTTTTCAATTGTTAAAAAGTGTCTTTTGAGCTCATAAACACATTCCTATCCTTCAGATGTCTCCAAAATCACCTTAAGTACTCAGATACTTTGTAACATTCAAATAATGTCATTCACCTTTATTTTAAAAATGTTTTTAATTAAATGTCAAGCTCTTTAACACTCTAGTTTCACACTACAATGCTTTTTGAATAGAACACCCCACTGCTGATCATGGGTGCTTTCATGGCTTATATATACCTTTGTGTGTGTGTAGATTCATTGTTAGATATCTATTCAATGAATAGCTTATATGCAAATGTATAAATATGTAAAAATCTTTTTGCAGTTTAAGTGCCCAATGGGAAAAAATATTTGTTCAATGGATTATCTCAGTTATATATATTTGTATATTTTAAAGTTTGGTTACCTCATCTTCTCTAATTTAATGAAATGATATATTACACAGTTATAATTTCTCCTTGGGAGGATTATAATAATTAATTTGGAAACACATTTTTCTGTTCTGGTCTACCTTCTGGCAAGTAGATATAGGATGCTGCAAAAATATTTGTTGAACCAAAGTCCAAGGTAATAAATAACTAAGATATTAATATTAACATATTGTTTAATACTGTAGTAACCCCTCTTAATAGAAGACTTCTCAGTACTTCACAAAGAAAATGTAATTTACTTTTATATACTGTCTTCTATAAAAAAGTCTTGAAACCAAGAAATAATATAGAACAATACAGTCCAAAATAAGCTATGTACAGAGAGAAAGGATTTATAAAAGATGTAAATAATATACTAAAAATTTTGAATGTATTAAGTTAATATTATGTTAAAATAATTTTATAAAGGTTTTTGTACTTTCTTTCCAGGGATGTTGTTTACTTCATTGTCAGTGGTGGTATTTGGTGGGATTTTTATTTACTTTATGAATGTTTATCATTCCTCCTTTAACAAACAGTTGTTTCACTTTCATGTTGTTGTATGCTTAGGTACCCCTTTTCAGAATTTTTACTTTCAAATCAAAGTACTGTTTTCATTTATCATAGATGTGTGTCATGTAGAGTCAAGTTACCAGGAAAATTAAAAAGAGTAAATATAAACTTAAAAAGTTATTCCTTTATGTTGTCTTTATTATTATTATTATTATTATTATTATTACTTACTACTACTACTACTACTACTACTACTACTACTACTATTTTGTAGTTATGGATTAAAGTCAAATCTCTATTTATTAAATCAAATCTCAATGTAAATTATATGTTTATATATAATAAAGTAATATTGCCCAGGGAAATGGTGGAGTCACCATCCCTGGGGGTGTTTAAGGAAAGGTTGGACTTGGTGCTTAGGGACATGGTTTAGTGGGTGACATTGGTAGGAGGGTGATGGTTGGATCAGGTGATCTTGGAGGTCTTTTCCAAAATTAATGATTCTATGATTCTATAATATTATATTTAGCAAATTTTAGGTGCTATTTATATTATAATATACTTGCTACATCTATAGGACTTGTCTCGTTACCACTAGCATTTGCTCTGAAACACAAGTGATCTTCAAAAAATAACTGAAGTTCTTTTTCCTGTTTTAGAAAGAATTGTTTTCTCATCTTTTCAGATCAAGGTATTCGAATATAGAGATCAAGTATAGAGTCCAACCTCCCCTTCCTTTATGGCTAACAGTCATTAAAATCCTTGAGTTTTGAGCCAAATCCAAATGGGATCAACACTTTGTGATTACTTGATTACTTTTTTTTTTTTTTTTCTGTCATGTAACAATCACACTTGCATGTGGAAAAGAAAATAGTTTATTAGAATTAGTTGCAATGTGCATTTGTCTGTGATTTCTGAACAGGAAAAACTTTAAATGGAGAAGTGCTCCACTGAGGCTTCCAGACATTCTGAAATAAGATTCATGGTCATAGAGGAAGCTAAAAGCCTAGGGGCTGCTTTGGGTGTAATTCTATACTTGCTGCTATTGTGGCTCCATTTTTTGATTGACTTTACAAAATACTTAATTTTTTAGTCAACACTAAGCTCAAGAAAAGTTGCCTGTCAATCAGTGACATAAAGGCCACTTTTCAACAGTGAGGGTTCCAAGAGCGTAGTTACTAAGAATTACACTACCAAACAAAAAAAGAAAAGGCTTGTATATTCTACAGCAATTAAAAGAGCAGTTAAGCAGAATTCAAATAAAATATGAGCTCTAGTACGAAGTGTAAAATTTGCTTTCCTTTTTAGTGTATTTCATTAAAGTTTAAACAGAAATGCAGTTTTATAATATCCTTCAGTTACATTAAACTAAGCTGCATTCAGAAGGAGAAAAGGCTGAGCGAAGAAAGAGACAAAGAAGTAGAAAGTAGATCCCACATCCCTGTGTAATAAAATAAATAAATAAATAACAAATCCAAAAATCTGTCCTTTTTACCAAATAAATCTTTCTTAAAGGCACCTTCTGACAGCCATGCTGACAGAGAAAATGGCCATTAGCAACAACTGGCTGCCAAAGAATATTGAGCTGCTTTGAGCTGTTCTCAAGAGATATGAATTCTAGTGAACAAATCTTTTTACGCTGGCTAAAAAAGGTTAGTTTTTTACCTCTGATCACCAGATACTCAGTGAATAAACCTCTGCTGAAGCATCCCTCTGCTACAGCAGCACTTGGTGACATTTCTCTTGAAGCACATTATTTTTATTGAATTTATGTACTTTGGCCTGAATTACTTTTTTTATTTATTAATTTTTTTTTGGTGACATAACAAGAAAAGGATTAATACTTCATATCCAGTTTTCCATGACATACAAAATATAATCCCTTCTAACAATTTTGCCACCATTGCTTAAGTTTCATAGATACCTCCCAGTTAGAACACTCTGCATTAACTCAGTATAAGTGTCAAAATAAAATGATACAATAATCATGATGATAATTATAACATAATTTTGTAGTTATTTAATATATAATACAGTACTATAGTGTGTATATATATAATATGTACTTATAGATAATGAAAGTCTTTCTTATCTAAATGCTCATGAAAATAATAAACATGTAAATGTAAATGTAAATATTTAAATATGTAAATATTTAAATATGTAAATGTTTATTTACAATAAACATGTAAATGTAAATGTACTTTATGGTTCTTACGAATATAAATAACATAATTTGTGCTATAGTGTGGTTTCTGTAATCATGAAGATCGTACAGACTGTGGATAGCTGTTTGCAATCACAGCAGGCTGCAACCATGTAGCACTTCCATGCTACAAGCACTTCAATGGCTCATGGCTTCCAGGTCAAAAGTTTTGTACTGAGTTTGCAAGGCCTCAGAACTCAGGCTTGTCAGGTTTGCGCTGTCTGTACTTTTCAGAAACCACCAATGAACATCATATTCTTTCTGGTGAAAGTCTGAAGATGTTGATAACTCACCACAACACCCCCAAAAACAACAAAATGGAGCCACCAACTTTAGGACCTAGGGGTATTAGGGGAAAGGTTAGCATAATGTCAGGAAAAGGGCTGCAAACTAAATGTGTGTGTGACAATCTTAATTGCTTTATTATTTTTCCTTTTCTGTAACAATTAGAGCTAGACTAATTAGGTTGTTCAGAATGATTAGGTTGTTCAGGTTGTTCAGGTTGCTAGAATGATTAGGTTGTTCAGATTTCAACAGCAATAAAATCTCATTTTTATTTATGTTTATGGTGTACTCTTTGTCTTCCCATAAACACGATTTTGAACTATGCAAAGCCAGATATGACCACAGTAAGAATGAAGACTGAAACACAAGTTTAAATTAAATTTTATTCCTTTTTTGTTTGCTTGTTTGTTTTCATTTGTTTGATTTTAATTCACACCCCATTGTTCCTATTCTTGAAGAAATAAAAAGAAAGAAACAACATGGGTATAATGATTTTCTCTAATGTTTCTTGATGTATTTTTTTAGAAATCAAATTTCCACTTGGTCTTCATGATAAATCATGGAGAAGTCAGTGTAATGTGGTGAGGAAAAGGTGGGGAAAAACACTGTTAGAGATAAAACACAACTTTGAACTGTGGGCTTCTAGATAATGCTAGGGATGTAGGTGAACACTGTGAACCCATTACATACAATATATAGTATATATCCAAGTTTATTTCAATCAGAAATAGCCAAGAACACATAGTATATGGTAATATGCTTTACTGGAATGATGTAAGATGATTATTCTGTGTACATGAGACTGAGTTTTTAAAAGACATTTACAAACCAGACAGATGGTCATCCTCTCTAAAAAACTTTCTTATTAGGTCTGCGGTAATCCATGGTATTCTGGCATTTATACTCTACATGGCTTTGGGTAGAAAGTATCTGGAATACTTACTAGTGACAGGCTTTTTCTAAATTGTAAATTCTACACCTATAATAAATACCATCAGCTTATAACTATGACATTAGCAAGACACTAAGGTTATGTTACATTCTGTACAGAAGTAGGATAGTATAATGTAGAGTTCATGAGGCTTGTCATAAATGCTGTTCTGAAGAATATTTAACTCACTTGTATGAGATAACACAGTAAGATATGTTTTTACCTATGTAAATGTATATTTTCAATACCCTGGAAAGTTGGCAGTGATCTACAATGGCTGTGTATGCCTTTCTTTGATCTCTAGCATCCATATGAACTCTAGCAATAAAATATACCTGAATGTGAAACACAATGCCATAGCATATCTTCCTAACAATAGGTATCTTCGAAGATCTTTTAAAGATATCTTGATGCCTTCTGGCTGATCAGTGTATTTTATATCTGCTAACTACATAAGATTCTCTGAATGTCTAAACCAGATTAGCAATTTTACGGACTGTGTACTGGATTTTTCTAGCCTAAGTTATGCTTAAGTCATCTAAGAACTTCAATAAGGTTACTACAGTATCTTACCTATGTTCAACAGCCATAATGTAAAGTCAGTATTTAAATTAATTTGGTTTTGGTTAATTCACATACATGCAGCATAATAATAGCAGGAGGGTGCTGTAGGAATTTAAAACCTATTGGAGTCTGAGTGTTAAAAAGATGGTTAAAATAAATAAATAAATAAATAAAAAGAAAGAAATAAAGATATCTTTAAAAAGATCCCTTGGTGATTAAGATTTATTTTTTTTTCTTTCTGAGAGGACATGTAGTCTATATGCAAGGTGTCTTGCTATGTTGCAGTCATTTCCCAGCTAAGTAAAAAAAAAAGTATATTTTGTATGATTTGATTCTTCGGGAAAGACTATTGTGTAGGGCTTTTTGAAGAAATGCAGTAACATTCACATTAAACCAAAAATGTATTATTGAAAAGTACCTTGAAATTATTTGAAAACATAAATTCTCTCTAATACGTTTTCTATAATATCTTTATCGATGATCTGGATGAGGGGAGAGAGTGCACCCTCAATAAGTTTGCAGACGACACCAGGTTATGTGTGAGTGTTGATCTGTTCAAAGGTAGGAAGGCTCTGCAGAGGGCTCTGTGTAGTCTGGATCAATGGGCCAAGGCCGACTGTATGAGTTTCATCAAGGCTAAGGGCTGTGTCCTGCACTTGGAGCATAACAACCCCATGCAACACTACAAGCTGGGGGAAGAGTGGCTGGAAAGCTGCCTGGTGGAAAAGGACCTGGGGGTTTTGTCAATAGCCAGCTCAATATGAGCCAGCAGTGTGCTCAGGTGGCCAAGAAGGCCAACAGCATCCTGGCCTGTATAAGAAGCAGTGTGGCCATCAGGACCAGGGAGGTGATTGTCCCCCTGTACTGAGCTCTGGTGAGGCCGCACCTTGAGTACTGTGTTTAGTTTTGGGCCCTTCACTACAAGAAGGACATCAAGGAGCAGGAGCATGTCCAAAGAATGGCAACGAAGCCAGCGAAGGGTCTGGAACACAAGTCCTGTGAGGAGTGGTTGAGGGAACTGGGGTTATTTAGCCTAGAGAAAAGGAGTCTCCGGGGAGACCTTATTGCTCTCTACAACGACCTGAAAGGAGGTTTTAGCAGGGTAGAGGTCAGCCTCTTCTCCCAAGCAACAATCTATAGGACAAGAGAAAATGGCCTCGACTTGTGCCATGAGAGGTTCAGGCTGGATATTAGGAAAAATTCTTCACTGAAAGGGTTGTGAGGCATTGTAATAGGCTGCCCAGGGAAGTAGTTGAGTCACTGTCCCTGGAGGTATTCAAAAGATATGTAGTTGTGGAGGTTAGGGATATATGGCAGTGCTAGGTTAATGGTTGGACTTGATCTTAGAGGTCTTTTCCAACCTAAATAATTCTATGATTCTATAATAGATGTCTTTTGAGTGGATAGACTGAAAAGAAATTGAATTCCTAAACTTTTGGAAAACTTTGTTATTTCTACATCTCTGCATTACAGGTCTGAGACAGAAGAAAACATGAACTCTTTCTTCTGTTTTATTACACTAATGCATTTTTGTTTGTTTGTTTGTTTGTTTTGTTTTTTTTCCCAAAGGTATAATGAAGGGCAGCTTAATCCAGAAATAACTCATTTTGAATTCTTCCTCACTGAATCTCAATTATATGTTTTTTGTAGAATACAAAAGCACAGTGCAGTAATATAATGAGAAAAGCATTAATAATTACACTGATGACGACAAGAAGAAAAGAAAATACCTGGTGCAACACAAAATGAATTAAAATAACCGTTACATAATGGAATGCATCCAACTGTATAAAAAAAATATATGCAAACAGATTTTTTTAACACAAAGGGAGATTCAAAAACAGTAGAGAGAATTCATTAAAAAATGCATATTAAATTGAATAAAGGGCAAGACAGGATGTAGTTAGTCAGAGATGTTACTGAGATGTTTTTCAGTTTTATTCAAATTCAATAACATTTTTTAATTATTTTATTCTCTATTAATTTGCATGACTGAAAAAAGTAGGACTTTATGTACCTCATTTTTGTCAGTATGAAAGCTCTCATTACCTTGTTAAGAATATGATTTTAGTTTCCTGTAGTTCTTTAAGTACTTTTCTTGCACATACCTGGCTTGTGAGCTTTCATTTTAATCCATTTAAATGGAGTCAAAAAAAAAAACAACACTCAAGACAAATAAAAACATGGTTGCATCTCTTTGTCAATAGACCAAAATTGTCTGATAGGTCTTTTACACTCGTTGTCAAAAAAAATATTTGGAAAATGCTCCAGGGGTCTTTGAATCTTTGTGATGAATTTATACACCTGTAGTGCAACTAATCTATGCTGCACAACAGTTTTCAAGTTCCTATCTATGAGCAGGATCTTACCTTACTCTTTACGGATTCTACATTTCTCCAAACCCTTAGTTTTACCATATTATTCAACACCCTACAGTCTATTCATCACATCTGTCTTGCTGACACTCTACTCTTTGTGAGCTTTTTCCCAGTTATTTACCTTTCCCTACATGCTCGCTTAACCTTGGCTGGCCGGCAGATATTCACCCATCCATTCTCTCTCTCCACCTCTTCAGCAAGACAGAAGGAGAAAATTACAAGAAAGAAGCTTTTGTGTCAAGATAAAGACATGGGCAGCACTTACCATTTGCCATCATGAGCAAAACAGACTCAAATTTGTGAAGACTGATTTAATTTATCACCAAATGATAACAATAACAATAACAATAACAATAACAATAACAATAATAATAATAATAATAATAATAATAAAGGATAGTGAGAAATAAAATCAAAACTGAAAAACAAACAAACAAATTTTCCCCTACCTCCTTATTCCCAGGCTCAGCTTCCACTCTTGATTATTCTGCCTCCTTCTGAGCACCTGGGGGTGGGGAACAGGAGCTGAAGACAGTTTACAACACTTCATCTCTGCTTCTCCTTCTTCCTTGCACTTTCCTCTGCTCCAGCTGGATACAGTCCTTCATGAACTGCTGCAGCATGGGTCCTTTCTGCCAGAACTGGTCCAGCAAGGGTCCATACCATAGGGCGCAGTCCTTCAGAAACAGACTGCTGCAATGCAGGTCCCATGGGCCACAGCTCCTGACAGAAAACCTGCTCCAGCATGAGCTCCTCTCCACACACTAAAGTTCCGGACAGGAGCCTGCAGAAGAAGAGAAAGAAGAAAGAAGAAAGAAGAAAGAAGAAAGAAGAAAGAAGAAAGAAGAAAGAAGAAGGAGGAGAAGGAGAAGGAGAAGGAGAAGGAGAAGGAGAAGGAGAAGGAGAAGGAGAAGGAGAAGGAGAAGGAGAAGAAGAAGAAAACTGATCTGTTCTTCTAGTGTTTATGCTTTTGAGAGGCTTCTGAATATATAGAGAAAAAAGAGTTTCTTTTATTCTTATGTAATGATGTCTGAATCTTTCCCTTTGTTATGCTTTAAAGTGCCGAATTTTTCTAACATAAAAGGAAAATGAGAAAGTATGATCTTTTATTTTAATGATCTTTTTAAAGAAGCAAACAGTGAAAAGACAGTGAATCAAATAAGCAAAGATCACCCTATTTTAATCTAATACTGTTATAGTGCTATTCGGTAGTTCAGTCCCAAATCAGAGAATGTATGAGACTGGAGATGGCATATTGTTACATAGCAAATGTCAGTAGAAATATTTTATGGAGTTTAAAGAAATTTTGTAATAAGAATGCTGCATAAAATGATTTATCAGCACAGCAAAGTAACACCAATTTTCTCAAATTGTATGCAGACAAAGAATTCCTAAGTTTATGAATACCTACCAAATACCAAGGGCCTTAGCCTTTTTAAATCTCTGCTAGCAACTAGTCATATTTTGGAACATTTTTAAAAAGGTGGTGAAACAGGTAGAATAATATGAAAACATAAATTCATCTTTCCTTGATGAGCATCAATTTATTTTGCATTTTGATTGCAATGGTAAAGGTAGTTTTCTTGAAAAGTAGAAGATACATGGGAATAGCTGATTCTCAGGTCACTAGTAATTATTTTTAAAAAGTAAAAAAAAAAATAAAAAAAAAAATGTTTGAATAAATGTAAGGGAAAACTGCAAGTGGTTTCTTTTTTTTTTTTTTTTTTTAAAGTAAATTAATTAAAATTGAAGTGGATTAAGTGGAAAATTTTACACCTAAATAAAATATTTGATTATGCTTATTGAGGATTCTTATTTTATGCAGGTTTTAATGCTTTCTATACAAAAGGACATTTTAAATCATTTAAGTATTCTTGAAGATAGAATTGCAAAATATTCATTGTTGCTCTCTTCTGTCTATAAGTAGTTGCAGGAATAAATGAATGTAGTTCTGGTTCAGAAAAGAACTTGTTAAGAATGTTCCTTGCTTAAAAATAAACATGTGAGATCAGTTTAGAATCTAACGTGTCATAAATATATATATTTTGAAAGTCAGCAGGAGGTAAACTCTTAATTCAGTTTAGTACTTTTGAAAAAACAGTGTCGATATGCATCTTGAGATCCATGAGGATGTCAGGAAAAAAAATACTTTTATATCCTGCTTTTTAGTTGACACAAAAAAAATGGGTTACTTTTTTTTTCCTTTTTTAATAACAAGATTACATTGCTTGCACAATAAAGAAGACATATTTATCAATACGTCTCTAATACAGAGCACTCAGCCCTGATCTGCACCAGCTAACAAGTTCTTACAGGGATGGCAGAATGTAAACAACCAGCAGAATTTCCTTGTTATGAAGTAAAAGCTATTTTAAAGTATACCATGTAGGTCAAAAAGTTGTCTTTTGCAGGGAGCATGGAGAGAAGAAAAGAGCATATGAGGAGCATATGAGAAGAAAAAAGGCTAAGGTATCTGTACCTGAAACCAGAGCTGTTTAAATATAGCTTTATTGTTATACTGTTTTTGCCAGGTTTCTTGTCTAGTTATATAGGGTAACATCCATCTTTGTGAAGGGCAAAAAAGAGTCAAATCCCCAAAGAGCCCTTTGATTTCTTCCTTTGGAAAAGACAATGAAGAAAAGAAAATATGCCACTAGGGTCTTCATCTGGCTTCTGTGAGCATGTTTACTTACTTTTGACAGATGGTAAATGTTTTGATAATAACTTTTAAAGTGAAGTTTCATTTGCTTGTTTTCTTTCTTCTTTGAACTTCTTTTAAATTTGAAACATGCTAGAACATTTAAGAATTAATGTAGAACAATTACTCCCACAACAGAGGGATCGGAACCAGAGACTGAGGCATGTAGTTGAAAAGAGCAACAAAATACCCACACAGACAAATCCTTTCAAAGAGATTTAGGACTTTATAAAATATTCATAAATTGAATGAGGGATTAGTTAGCCTTTTTAACATTAACCTTCCCTCTAGCTAATCTTTCCAAAGAGTTTGCCCTTTAAAAAGGAAAAGTGTATGGTCACCCAAGGCAAAAGGTACCTTCTTTGGTGGTTGCATGTTTTTAGTTTAATACAGCAGAGCAAAATAATGATAAACTGCATGCAAGTTCCACACACCTTCAATGCACCTTCAGCCTGATCTGCAGGGCTCAAGCTGTCATAGTCTGAACCCCTTCTGGATGGAAATGCCAATCATGCTAAACCATGTGAATGGCTTAGTGACAGACAAATATTCACAGAGAATGAGACAGAGATCACCAAACTCACTCATTTGTGAATTAAACAGGATTTGAACATAGGCCTCCAGTGTGAAAGTCTGCTTCCTTAATGTGGTAGTTTCTTTAAATTGTATTTTTATAAGATATTTTGTAAAAAAAAAAAAAAAAAAAAAAAAAAGCCACATTAGTCACGTTCCAACTTTCAAACTCTACATCCTTCTTTGTGATTTTGTGTAAATTCAGAAAACCGCCTAAGCTCTGAACTGTATTTCTCCAAACTACTTATTTCAGTGGGAGAGAATTATGACACTGACATTTCAATGTATTTCAAAATGTATTTTTCAAATATATTTCAAAATATATTTCAAAATGTATTTTTAATAGCAAGAGAGAATCAGGAAAATGAAGTATTTTAATGCAAAATCTAAATACAAGAACACAAGAAGTGAATATCATACAAATAATTCTGAAATATGTGTTTTTTCAGGTGATATGTTTATGTAGGACAGATTTTCACTCAAATATGGAAGAAATCCAAAAAGATTCTTGATGACTACAATAAGAAGAAAAATATATTTAAAGCATTTTATGTCTCTATGGTAAGACCATAGACACTATAAAATGGAACAAAACAGTGAAGGTGGTATATATAACTTAGCTAAATATAAAAACACTGCGCTTTTTATGACTATTTTTAGTGAGCACTAATTCTGTTTCATGTAATAATATATGTTCTTTTGTCATAGTACCATTTGTCTGAGATGACTTTCTGAACTAAACTGTTTTCCCCCTAAAAAAACTTACACAGACATCCTTATTGAAATTTGTTTGCTCAGAGAACAGACTGGACTCTTATTTGGAATAGAAAATTGCATGTCTATTGAAGTGGAGAGAGACCTCATGAAACTAGTGACTGTAAGAGTACGCTATGTGTTCACTTCAGTTAAGTCTTCATTATGCAATGGAAAGAAATAATTTAATGGTGAAAGACTGATAAAGGATCACCATATCATGCTATATACCAGAAGTTAATGATTTCAGTAAGCTATGGGAAAATGTGAAATTGAGCCTACTCACAGTCATGGAATCACGGAGTGGCTGAGGTTGGAAGATCATCTAGTTCAATCTCCCTGCCAAACAAGATCGCCTACAGCACATTGCACAGGATCACGTCCAAATGGGTTTTGAATATCTCCAGAGAAAAGTACTTCACAGCCTCTCTGCGCAACCTGTTGCAGTGCTCTGTCATCCTCACTGTAAAGACGTTTTTCCTCATATTCAGATGAAACTTCCTCATGATGAATCTGTCCCTTCACAAATGAACGTTTGAAGTTACCAAACTCATAAACACTGAGATGGTGAATGATTACTGTCTATAATTTGCCATGTGTTTGTTTGATTGATTTTTTATTTATTATTTTTAATCAGTAATTGCAGATACTCCGAGACTGACAGAACATATGCAACCCTCCAAATGAGTTGAGAGAAGGAATCCCAGATTTAGGTCTTTCAATTCAGTCACTTTCTACTAAGCACTGAAAGAGTTCAGTTTTAGTCATTAAAAAAAATTAAAAAAAAAAAATAGAAATACATTTGGTAGATAGCTGGTTTATCCAAAGCTAGATAAATATTTGAGCAAGTGTCAAAGATAGCAAGTTAGTTACATTCCCTTTCTAATTTTTAGTTCAAAACTACTTTATAATTCTAGTATTTAAATACATATTAAATTAGAAATCAAATTTCAGATGGTTTGATTTTTGAAAAAAAAAAATGTAAAGTGCAAAACATGAATAATTTGTTTTTTCCTCTCTTTTTATTTCAAAAAAAAAAAAAAATCTATCTCAGGATTAGAAAACTTTTTCTTGCTTATTTTTTTTTGTTAAAAAATGCATACTTAAATGTTAATCCTTCTCCAAATAATCGCTAATGAAATATTTCCTTCTTATGTGAGGATTCAACCTCCTAGAATGCAGTGTCCATGATAACTACTGACAGAGGGTAGATTAAACATTGTTTTCAGACAAAAATGAAACAATTGTTGAAGTAAAAGAGTTATATACTGTATCTGGAAGGAATTCATTTACATACTTTCATTTTGAGAACAGGCTTCTTGCTTTGAAATGGAAACAGTTTTCCAACTTAAAGTAGGTAATTACACACTCCATTAAACAAGTAATTAACAGATTACAATTTAAAAAAAAAAAAACTCCAAATGAGCAATTCAGATGCTAAATGCAAAGCACACTATTATAATTAGCATAATACTTTTTGAAACGGATTAACAAATACACAATGAAAATGAAAAAAAATCTGTTCTCTGTATGCAAATCATATGCAACAAATAGCATTTTATAAGCCAAACAATACCATAGGATAAGAGGAAGCTAGTGCTAATATTTCACGTTAAACTACTTAAAAAACAAACCACACACACATATTCATGCACATTAAAAAAAAAAAAAACGTTGTTTTTTTATGAAGAAAACAAGAGGTCAAAAGGTCAAGTGCTTTTTTTTTTTTTTTTTTATAAGCAAATGTTCTTCTTTGATTACCTCGTAGATGTGTTTTGCCATGAAATGTATTCCAGACAAGAAATTTTACCTACCACAATCTTGTAAATCTGATTACCATAAAACAGAATCATTAACTTTATGTTTTTATTCTTCTGCTTATTTTGTGCATTGATTAAGTTTCCCAAAATATGTCCAGATAGAATGGTGAAAACCATGAATGGATTTATGAACTCATTTATTCAAGTCACTCCAGCTAGCACGTACTGTCCACCTATCCATTCCACCAGCACACGAAGTATCATTAGCAGACTGTTCAGCTGCCACCTTGAAGCAGTGGTAGCTCTGCTTTGAAATTATGGCAAAGGACTTTAACAGGAGCCAAAATCTTTTTGTGCAGCTAGGATTTCTCATCCTTTTTACAGTCGTCTGAAAAGGTGCTAAATATCAACGGTAGACAAAAAACACTCCACCCAGAACCACATTCTCAAAACAGTTTAAACCTCTCTCCAAAGGTGTTTGGCTTAGTTGTTCTCCTAAATTCTCATTTTGTAACCATCATTTTATTTAGAGAATAATAAAAATCAGATTAACACCATCCTTGAACAACTTTTAATTCTCCTTACACTAACAATTCTTTTAACCTACAGGAAGCTTCTGATTACTGAAACATTCTTTCCATATGTTATTTCCTCCATAAAAGGGAAGAATTAGAATAAACCCAATGCCAATGTTCAATTTTGATCAATGTTCAATGTTCATTAAAAATTAATACAATTTTATTATTATTATTCAAAAGACAGTAGAATGAAATAAGCAGTAAAAAGCTTGCAAAAGCAAAATTCCTGGGATAAATCCAGTCCAAAACTCAAAATAATAATAATAATAATAATAATAATAATAATAATCTGTCACTTCCTTCTTTTTTCATTATATTTGTAATGAATTCTCCAGTCCAGCTACTGGCAACACAACCTTACTTGGTTTATAGGACTTGACAATTAGAGCCCATGGCAATATGGCTGCACAGGAGCAATGTTTTGTTGTATGGATTAATGTCGTGATAAACTGAATCATTCTCTTGCTAATGAAGACCTCTTTTGGTGTTTATGTTAGTCTGGACAGGAGAGAAATTCAAATATCCTGGAATCACTTGAAGCTTAATCTGCATTGAAACAAAACAACTACCAAAACTAACACATAAATTAAATTAAATTAAATTAAATTAAATTAAAAATTAAGTATTTTATAATACTGTATCCAATGCTGTATTTATGATCAAAGAAGACTTCAAGGCAGGCAAATCTTACAAAAGGGACTTATTATAGAGCAAATAAATATGACACTTGTCATTGTGATTGGTTGCTACTACATACAGCACGTCAGTTTCTCCCACTTTCATTTACCCCACAGTTATTTTGATAAAATACCAGCTCATATGGCTGGAAGGAAAATGGCATGAGATGGAAATGGTAGAACAAAGGCAATTATTCCTCTTAGAATCAGAAATAACAGTAACTTTTCTTTAGCATGTCTGATAAATAATGCCAGTGCCTAATGGGCCAATATTATAAAGTTTAGTAAAGGTCACGAGGCTCAAGGCATGGTATGGTACAGTATATGCAATCAAGTAAATAAAACTCCCATTGGTTTCTTTATTACAAATGAATCTCACCTCTGTCTTGGACCACTTTGATCATATAAATATTACCATAGATGGTCCTTTTTCCAAGATCATGCATGAAAGTAATGGCAATTTAAAAGTCTCCCTTTCCTTTTTCCAGTTATGATTGAATGCTACAAATAAATGTGAAAATAAATTTAGAGATGGATTTTCTCTTGCTCTGTTGTTTCTCTTTCCTCTGTGAAAGAAAGATTTGTATGGAATTATTATTTATTTTCAAACTTCAAGCATGAACCACTTTATTCAATAGACACATATTGTGTTGTAATATGCCCCAAAAGTCAAAAGATTAGTAATTTGATTTTTACGTATTTATTTTAAATCAGATATAATTCAGTAATTGTTGAATTTATATAGCTTTCTAACTTACTGTTGCCTTTCTCCACAAGTACAGAAAGCTGTTATGGCGGTAAGGGAAATCTTTTTAAATTGTTTATATTCATTAAATTCATATAAAAATAATATATTTTATAGATCTATTTAATTTCATAGAATGTAGCAGAAACCTCAGTTTTTAAAAAAAAATCTTATTTGTAAATAATTTCTCTCCAAATACATGTGATTTAATGATATATAAAAGACAATTATTTCCTAGTTATTTCACATATAGCTTTATTGGACCCAGAGCTTTTGCTCCTGAAGAGAGATTTCTGGTGAGTTTGTATAATCTTCCTAGAACTATGGCCCATATATTCTCAACAAGAATAAATGTCCAAAAGTCCTAGTGTTTCTGCAGAAAATAGAACAATCTATTTATTATCAAAATTTGTTTTATTCATTTTGATTTCCACCATATTTAAGAAAAAGGAAAAATATTGATAATAGAACTATTAGACTAGGAATTAAGTAAATACTAACATTAATGACTATAATGATCAGTCTGAGATGTTATGAAAGCTATTGCAGGCAAAATTTTAATCTGAAGAAGTGCTCTACACAGACAGTAATTCTGATCCTCTTTCTGAACCTGTCAAAGACAACATCCCTCTCACTTTTTTTGTGTGGCTTATTTTTATGATTAGTCCTCTTTTCATTGTCATACTTTTTCAGCATAATTATAGAGAAGTCAGTGCAAAATAACATAAAGAAACACTAGATATAGCAGACAATAAATAATCATTTTAGAAGTAAAAGCAATGCAGATTCACAGCACTGAATCTGGATATCTTTCAGTATTCATTCCCTCTCTGAAAACAAAGTAACATTAATAATCCAGCCTTGTTACAGATCTCAGCATAACCCATGGGGCTTCACTGGTCTGTGGAATCATTTTGGAAGTACAGTCCATAAAATTTGTGGAGGATATTCAGAAGATTTCTTGTTCAAGAAAAAGGAAATAATTTCTCATAAGGATTGTTTAGAGAAATAACCTTATTGATTATTTGGAATAAAGAGATGACAAGGAGAAAATTCTGATTTACCTTTTTCTTTCATAAAGTTATATTTTGTACATATTTTTTCACATAATATGCCTTGACATTTGAAATTTCATTTGAAATGAAATTGTAAAATAATTGATTTGTTATATCAAAATAATGTTTCAATTTCCTAAAACTGGACAATACAAGAATACTATATTTTTTGTTGTTAGAATTAGCAATTGGAATGTGAAAATTAATTTGATTTTGATTTGAAAGAAACAGACTGTGATAATGTCACCAAAAATCATTACAAATATCTTTGAAAGTATAAATTAAAAATTCTATTCTATGATTCCCTACTTGCTTCTACAGAACACTAGAGGATTGTTCCCTCTTGCCAGATATAACCAAAATCTAATATATGAGCAAGGATAATAAACAGCCAAACAGCAGCTATATGATTTAGTTTTGAAGGATTTTTGCCTTTGACTCCAAAGTGACATATTCTATATTACATTTATATTATTATTATCCCATTGCTGTGGCTTCTGCTGAAATCATTAGATATCAGAAGTCAATGTGTTTTCATGCTATTGCCAGCTACTGCAAGTTCTCAATAACTTGAGTGCCAAAAACATTATTTCATTTTACAAAATATCCCAGCAGAAATTCTAGTCTTTGTAGTGGACACCAATATATTTTTTCTTCATCTTTCTGTGAGGTTTCAGATTGTCCTCTTTATTAGAGACAGACACACAATATTCCCCTACTGAGAAACTACAGTAAACTGTCATTTTACAAAAGTATGGTATCTCTTACTGCTTTCAATCAGACTGTAGCCTCAGGTGACCTTAGCTGAGGTGTCTTCCTTAAAAACAGCCACTTTTTATCACCTTCAAATGAATTTTTAGTGTTAAACTAAGTAAAACTGCTTAGTCAAATGTTAATAAATTATTCTGCATAATTTTAGAAAAGTCTATTAATTTTTGTTTAGGTCTTCTAGACAGGAAATTTGTTACCTTCTCCAGTTGTGCTAGCCAACAAGATGTGGCAGAGCTCCTTTGTGCAAACTGTTGATGCCCACTGCAGTGAGACTGGAGTATTTCTTCTTCAGACTCCCATCGTAACATGAAATGTAAAAACTTTATAGAACGTGAATCAGAAAACATGTAACCAGATTCTTGGTGAGACACAAGAGAAATTATAGTGTACGGTATATACCTGAGTCTATTGTTTGTGTTGCTCTACCAAAGAATGTCAAGATGAGTTAGGAAGGATTTTGACACTATCTGATAGACAGAAGCATTCTAGATTTTGAGCTTCCTACACAATTATGTACACAATTATTGATCAGCCTCCACCTGAACTTTGTGCCACTGATCACAAACCTTTGAATCTATCTGTTCATCTGCTTTCATTTCACTCCATTGTCTACTTATATGGCCTGTACTTCATCAGCTGCTCTATGAGGATATTGAGAGACAGTGTTGAAAGCCTCACTGAAATAAAAATAAACTATCCACTACTCTCGTCTAATATACCTCAATACTCATCTTATCATAAAAGGCTAATAACAGTTTTTCAAATATTTAAAGCATCAACCTCTGACAAAATTTACATGTCTTTCAGACAATGCTAGTGTCCACATCAGGCTTTGAACTAAGTATCATATAAAGGCAAGAGAGCACTGTGAATTCTTGTCCACATGCCATTTGCTAGCAGACCAACAGTCTACAAGGGCATAGATTGCAAAATACTCCTATAAGTCATTTCACTGCATATAATTTTGCATAGAGGAAAAATAGCATTGGTTTTCTTAAAATGCCTGTGTCCAAGAGGAAAGAAAATACAAAAATAACCACTGTTAGTACTCCCATCTAGGCATAACAGGCTTACAGCTATAAGATGTAAGGTTATCAAAAATGTGCATCAACTCTCATCAACTGTGTGAATGAGAATTGAGAGAGATAAGTGAAAAAAAAATAACAAGTGCTTCAAGAATGAAACAAGAATATTATGAGGTCAAGCTGACTCTCTGGATTGCCATTTATGCCTGCACAAAGCAGGTATAAATTCACTTCACTTGGAGTGAAGTTACTCCAAAAGACTCACCTATTTTCACATGGAATTGCATCAAGTACAAAGTAGCAATTTTTTTACACATTATTATGTATAAAAATAGGATTTCAGAAAAGATTTGAGTGAATCAGAGCAGAATTTTGGACAAAGTTACAAAACACTTCTAATGTTATTATTTTAAGTATTATTTTCAAGGAAGATAGAAATAAATGCTTTAAAGTTTTTCATTTCCAATCTGAGATAAAGTCTAAATATTTAATCAGGCACAGAAATACAAATTAAACTATATTAATAAAAATTATGCATCCTTCACTAAAGTTATCTGTAAAATAATTATAGAGACAAGAAGACTGTCAGTATGCCACAGGGGACTTTCCATTTAGTACATTTGAAGCTTTAGGCAAAGCTTTTGATTATGAAAACTGTATAAGAGATATTTTATAAACTACTGTGTCTATTGGTCTGTGATAGATTCAGTGACAAGGACATGATCCTTCTTAATCTGGTGTTCATCAGCAAGTAAAAAAGTTCTTTACTGATCATACTTAGGTATAATGTATGTTCTCTACTTTTTTGATGTCTCAGCAAAACTGTCACACAGTACTCTGAAAATTCCCACATTACAATGTTACTCATTAGTGCTACTTGCATATAATTGTTTTCCACATGCTTCAGCCAGCCAACCTATCAGTATTAGAAATATGTTTGGAACACCAGTGTCAGTGTTTTGTTACAGAGACAGAAACAAACACTTTGGTTATGATTATCAGTGCTACCCAAGGTATTTGAATGTCCAGTTTCCATCCAAATTAATTGACATCCAAGTTCCCCAAGTGCCCACCTCAGCCTTCACTTTCTGTGAATCTTTCAGGAAAGAGTATAAGCTTTGACACTGAAAAGTTCAGTATGTTTAAATGTTCATATACAGGATGTAAATGTCTTATATATTCTAAAAAATAATAATAAGAAAAAATGTTACAAATGCATAATAATATGCAAAAGGGGAAAAGTTAACATACTCCAGTGATATTAGATATGCTTGTTAGCAATATTTAGTATTACTCTGACAGTTTTCGTTACAGTTTCCTCTCCCATTAATTTCTTTTAATATTTCCCCTCTAAAGAAATGCATTCAGCTATGTTATAATTAACTTGGCTGCCAAAAGATATTATATATCATCAAATGTTCACCGGCCTAAGGTAGTCAAAGAGTGGCAGTTGTATTGTTCAGTGCTTAATCAGGTCAAAGCTGTGGCAACTTTAATTATAGTTATTGTCAAGATGCTGTTTAATGCTTGCAACAAACCTTGTCACATGTCAGCTCTTGAATCTTTTCTCTTAGCCATGTATAAGGGAAAAGAATGTCCCTGATAAATTTGACAAGCATGTTTCTATAAGTATTGGTATATTTCTACATAAACTACTAACTGTTTAGACATGTAACATTAGGTCATAAAGATACGAAGTCGGCAAACACACTTAGGCAAAATGAGATATATAAATATATATGTATCCTAACTCTCATAGCTAACACAGGACAAGAAACCAGAGCAGAGAAAGCAAGGCCAGTGAACTACATCTTTCTTTCTTTTATTTTTCTTCTTCTTCCTCTTCTTTTTTTTTCTTTATTTTAATTATGTTACATATAAAAGACTATCTTAAAAGTGAACTGTTATCATGTGCCATTACAATTTATCCATCCGAGTCATCACATTAAACTAAGCATTTAGACCTTCCATCCACCTGCAAACTGGCTTAATGAAACAAATAAGCCTAGTAATAATTTGTTTTTCCTGTGTCCAATTTATAATTCCTCTGGTTCTACATGAATATTAAAGTTCACAATATTTCAGTATTTTTTCCACACTGCCAGTTTGGCTCATTCCCTTTTTAACTCTATCACACTTGCTACATTCTGCTTGACTCCCAGGTTCCCATTTGAAGCAAACAAGATACTTTATTTTGAGAAAAACAACTGAAAAGATATCTGATTTAAGAATCTTTTCCCTATAAATCTGTCGTATCCTAAGGACAGATCAGGTTTTATTCTCTCTGCTTGGAACAACTCTTCAACTTGATTTTAGCATATATCATATCATATCATATCATATCATAATATGCTTCCACAAGTAATGCAAGAGGCATGCATACCACACTATGAGTGTTATGTCAGGAAAGAGAAGGCATCAGTCTCATTTTCTGTCTGGAAGGATTTTTGTTTTATTTTATTTTATTTTATTTTATTTTGTTCTGTTTTGTTTTGTTTTTAATGAATGTTTGTTATAAACAGAAGCACCTAAAATATCCCAGAGTACAGAATATCTTAGGTATGAGGAGATGAGGAGGCAAATAAACTCTTTTGTCTGCTCAGTCTTTTGCTGCCGTATATATATCCAGTCCGGTAGCTTGGCATTGCAGGTTATAGTTGCATCACAGAGCTGATCTGCTTAACAATTAAATCATTGAGCAAAACTGTTTAAAATGTCAAAAAGACTGTTTACATGACCAAACTTTACTTAGTGAATACATTTATGATCACAAAGCCTTTAACTTCTGGGCTGGAATACCTTAAGAAGTTTCTCTGTCAAAAAGAAGAGGTCAATGTACAGAAGGAAAAAAAAAATCTTTTTTTTCTGGCACAGTTTCCAACTACTGGGACAAGGAATGTGGATGAGACACTGTGGCATGTATTCAAAATTTGAATACATATGTTTGTGAATGGAGGTGGGGAATATCAATTATGCTTAAGTGCAATATGTGAGAGTAGCATGGCAGGAAGTGTCTACTCACAGTTTTTTCACACTTTGACAGTTCCTAATGCAGGAACAAGCATTTGTATTGCAATCTCCAGGATGTCAAATCACAACAGTACAATACATTGTAAATTGATAGCAGAGTGTCTCAGAAAACAGAATAATTCTGATCAAAGCTGTGTCCAGATTTTCACTCTGATAGAGTTAATTTTCATCTTAGAGGCTTGTAGAATGCTGTGTTCTGCAGTTTTGGTTAAAACAGTGGTGACACACCAATGTTTTTAGCTGTTGCAGGGCAGTGCTTACCCAGAGGCAAGGACTTTTCAGCTTCTGGTGCTGCCTTGCCAGCTAGGAGTCTGCGGGTGCACCAGGAGGTGGGAGGGGACACAGCCGCGACAGCTGGCCCAGGCTGACCAAAGGGATATCCCATACCATATGGAGTCATGCTCAATAATAGCTGGCTGAAAGCAAAAGGAAGGGGGGGAATGTTAGGAGTGATGGCATTTGTCTTCTCAAGAAACCATTGCATGTGATGAGCTCTGCTTTCCTGGAAATGGCTGAACACCTGCCTGCTCATGGGAAGCAGTGAATTAACTCCTTGTTTTGCTCTGATTGCACACACAGCTTTTGTTCTACCATCCAAAGATGGAGACTTTGTAAACTCTCCAGGAAGCCTGTTCTGTGATTTAATTGACCTTAGGGTATTTTTTTTCCTTATATCCAGTCAGAACCTGTTCTTTAATTAAAGTTCATTGTCTGGTATCCCCCTTGCCATGCACCTCTATGAAGATCTTGGCCGTGTTTTCTCAATAACTTACTCAATAGGTATTGAAAGGCTGCCATCAGGTGCCCCAAGACATCTTTTTTTTTTTTTTCTTTTTTTTATCTTTTTTTTTCAGGGTGAAAAAGCCTAATTCCTTCAAGCTTTTCTGGACAGAAATGCTTCATCCCCTTGACAATCTTGACATTTCATATTATTAATGTCTTTCTTGTATTGGTAACCTGAAACTGGATGTTGTGCTCTAGGTATTGTTTTATGAGCGCTGCATTGAAGGGAATAATAACTCCTCTCTCTGTGCTACCTTGTTGCAGAGCAACTCAGGAACTGAGCCTCATAGCAAGGCCAACAGGGCAGAAGCCTTTCCAGCAAGGGTGCCATCCCATGGACCTGAGGAAGATAAGGGGGGTTGGCCCAGGGCAGGCAGACAGTGTCAGCCCAGTGCCCAGATGAGGCAGGTCTGAATCAAGCGTCAGACAGACCAGTGATTGCCAGGCAGGTCTGTAGTAATGTACCAGGACTGAGGCCAGGCCAGAAAGTCAATCCACAGGTCAAGGCTCATTTCAACAGGGTCCTTGGCCAGGCACAGGCATGTCTAGGACAGAACTAGAGGCAGGCACACCTGAAACATACCTCAGGCAGGGACTGAAAGCTCAGACATGAGCTTAAATGGAGCCCTGGGCCCCGGGGCAGAGGTGTGACTAGAGGCCAGAGGTAAGTGTGGTCAGAGCCATTAAGGCCTATCACTGCACTCAGGGTCCTGATATGATATGAATGAGTACTAATTTTAATATGATGCAACAAAATCTAGAAAGCTAGCTTTAGATTACCTTTCTAATGATTGATGCAACCTATTCAAGTTAACCTCAGTGTAGCCTTTTCCAGGCATCATTTTCTCCCTCAAATAAAAATAACAAGCCTCAATTCCCAATTACATAAACTTCTGCTTACCAGAGTCATAATATGAAACAGGAGAAAGAACAGTCACCTGGATGTCCCTTTCAAAGGCAGAGCTGTGATTCCTGGTGATAGTGGCACTAGAAGACAAAATTTGTTTTGTATCAGAGTAAGTTCTCCAGTTAAATTCACCAGCCAGTATGTTTTTCCAAGAAGTATAGAGGCTTAGGGCAATAGAAAAGGCAGCAAGCAATATCATAAAGCAAGTAAGGGAGGATATCCAAAATTATTTTGCCTTTTGTTGTTTGGATTCTATATGGTGCTAAAAGCATCATGGGTGTAGGCAGTTTGGGTGCTCAGAAAATCTTAACAAGATTAGGACTTCTGAATTATTTATGTTGATTTTATAAATTGGAAAAGTGACAGTTGGCTTTGGAAAAAATCACAAAAATGCTCATGATTTTTAAGTCTTTATGTATGTATTAATAGGCTTTAAAAGAGCATACTTTTTAATTAATGTTTTTACTAATATTCCATTTTAATTTTTCAGTTTGGAGTTTGAAAATTCTTCTGTTCAGCATAATGAATGGAATTAATAATTATTACTGGTACTTGTTTGGAGAATAGCAAGGTATTACTGGAGTCAGAAGAAGTTATTAAAGGAGATTACCTTTAGCTCTTAATCTGTTATCATGATTCTCTCTCCAGAATTAAGCATGTCATATTACCTAGATTTTAGAAAATAGTTATGGACAGAATGGATCTTTGTCAATTACAATTCAATTAATTTATACTATTGCTATGCAAAACACTATGTTTTAGTGTCTTTCAGGTTTTATTTTCTTTATGAGTCTCTTGAAAATGTGTTCTCATGTTGTAGCTTCTTATTTTTCAGATAATGATGCACATGCTACTGGAAAAACAATTCATATTAATTATCATAATGATAAATAAATTATATTTATTTAACATCTGTCATCTTGACTGAATATCCGGTATATGAGTAATGCCTACTTTATGTTGCTTCAAACATAATCCATACCTCATGCATACCTTCTCTAAGTGCTAATTCCTGTTTGTTGTGAAAGTAGGCAAACAGACAGTTCTTCACACATTAAGAATTATTTATTTATTTATTTGCTTATTTTGAAGGAGGCCTGTTGTAACAAATTTCAGTGGACAGCTGGGAATAATAGAACCGTTTATAGAAAGTTCTAGCTGCTTTTTAAATGTCAGAGTGGCAGCTGTGTGCTAAGAAACATTCTGAGGATATATCAATAGTAAACCAACAAAGAGTTATTTGAAATGTGTTCTTTTTCTTTTCCTTTGGGGGTGGTTTTACATAAAAATCTGTATCAGAACAGAGTATTACTAAAGTAGTAATTAGTATATCTTCCTTATGTTGATGAATAATGCTTATCATATAAAGAAATTGAAATTTCTTCATATTTTCCCACTGACTAAAGAATTATCACATTTATAGAGATGTACAAGTTTTCCCAGAGAAAGCTCGAGCATTTGCACAACCGGGTACATCTGAAAAGCATCACAAATAAGGTGCTCATGAGATCGCAACAGTAACATCAAAGAAAAACAACAAAAAACAACAGCAACGTTAACAGAGACTTCCCTTTCCAGATTGACCATAAAATAGAAATTGAGGCAGTAGATCCTGATTTAAGTATCATATATTTAACAGCTCTGTATTTAACAGCTCTATCCTCTGAACAGTTTTATCCTTCAGATATCTTGGAATTTGGACTGATCAGTCACAAATGTATGTGCTGTAAAACTGAACTATTAACATTAAAAAAAAAAAAAACTATATTGAGAAAGATACAATGCAGAATGTTAAGAATGTTATAGTTTATAGTAAATAGAATTAAAATCATATTTCAAATATTTTTCTTCTCTGAACTGCAGTGATATCTAGCCTTTTAGTGATCATCTGTAAAAGAAATGTTAGTAATCATTTAGAGGTTAATCTCTCAAAAGTAATAATGACCTAATCTACATTCACTAAAGATAGTGGTAAATTTTCATTGCATGCAATGGGAAGAGATTTGGCCTGTGCTTTAAGAACTCCACCTTTAGGCTAAACATTATTCAAGTGCTTCATTAAAAATTCTGCTTGTTTTCTACTTGGTTATTATTCCTATGGTGAGCTTAATTGCTATTATATGAACAGTGCATTTGACTGGAGATATTTATTAGTTTCCAGTTGATAAGCATTCACTTGCTATACACAGTTTGTGGTAAGTTATGTTAAACAGTACCCTACTTCTCTGACTGTAGTTCATATGATGCATTCTGTTAGTGTGAACCCACATAGAACAATTAATTTCTGCTGTCATTAGCAATGACAGCAATACTGTTATTCTTTCAGATGCTGCAAACTCCTGGTTCCTCTACTTGCATGATTAAGTGTTATTCAGGCACACCATTATACTCAGCATGAGGTTAGGGATTCTCAGAGGTTTTGCAAATTTCATATTCCATATGTGTACAACATACCATTCCAACCAAATTCATGCTGGAAGGATTTGGTTTTACACCCCATTTTTCCCCTGTAGCAATCACAGAAAGGACCATTATAATCATAATGGTAGGCAAACAAATAGCAACAATTAATATAACTGACATAACATACAAAAATATTTATTCTTCTAGTTTTTATACTTCAACTATATGCTACATATTTAACTATTAAATGTACTTGCTTTCAGTCTTTAGAATTTCTCATAAGCATTTATTAATTATTATTATTATTATTATTATTAATTAATAATAATAATAATAATAGTATTATTAGTATTAGTATTTAGTATACAGTTTTGGTATACTCCCATTTCCAATTTCTTGTTTAGCTATGGTGTCTTGTCAGGAACACTGAAAACAACCAGATCCCAAAAGGAGTTGGAGGACAAAAGGAGAAAATAAGCTGTCATACACCTGCATTTTCTAAAACACTCACAAAATTGTGAAATGTTCAGATGAAAGGTATATGTAGCCAGTGTACCTATTTAGCCATCATCCCCCTAATAAAATGTCACATTGTTTTAAGTTACTTGTTATACAGGTATTATATGTTATATAGTCTTTAGGACATGACACTCAAATACCATTTTCAGAATTCTATAATCAAAAATATACATTTTGGACATACATTTATTTAACTTCCTACGCTCTTTTAGTATCACTTCAATACAGGCACTACTTGATGATTTTCAGTGTGTTTCTGTATTCTTTTAAAGGTCTTGACTGAAAATTTCTGTGTAGATTTGTATCTCTTTTTCCTTCTCATAAAATCATTCAACATACTGCAAATATACAAAAGCTGGAAAGACAAATGTATGTTATTATGCCATATAAATGTTAATGCTAAATATACTTATGGAAAACTTTCTGTGTTTAAAGGATAATGTTTTGCTGCACATTTTGATTTCTCATATCTTGTGACCAAAGCTAGATGTATTTTTTTGTGTATATTTTCTTACAACATTCTCTTTCATTCTCTTATAGCACACTGTTATATCAAGCAATCGATTATCACATCACAATTCTTCTTCAGGAAAACAGTGTTTTCACTTACTAAATACCCTTGAACATACTCCTGAAGTTTGTGTGCAGTTTTATGTATTACTTAAAAATGTCAGCTTTCTGTACTGTGTCTCTTAATTTCAAGGTACATTGAATTTCATACATACAAGGAGAGCAAATATCCCTTTTGTTTCTTTTCTGAGTTTAACTTGTGTTTAACATGAGCCATTTTAAATCATTTTCTCAGGGAAACAATTTGTTGTCTTAGTAACCCAAGAGAAAAAGATATATTTGTAAGTTTCTAATATGTGGGATTTTATACAATTTAAGGCACATATTCCTTAGTAGCTCTGGTGAAGTTTCTAGTTTAAAAAAAAGAATTGCAGCAGTGGTAAAAGTGCTAAAACAGTAGTTTTCTAAGTCAAATGATTCATTTAAATGCACATTCTTCTCCATGACAGGTGCACCAAAAAATAAAAAATAAAAAATGCCTACATTATACAAAATAATAAATATCTATTTTCAGTGTGTTTGTCCTGGTATACGGAAAGTCTTCCTAGGACACAAGAACAGGTTAAAAACTAAATCCTCAGATATTTTCATGGAATGGACAGCTTACTAGGCAGGGCCAAAGGAGAGGCAAAGACAGCTGAGAGGCCATTATGTGAATTAATTCAAAAAGCCATTTTAGCCCATGGAAGATATCCCAGTGTCCTAGAATTAAGCAATGACAAAATTGAGCTTTATGTGTCTTGTGTGCAACCACTTCTCCACCTTTCAGCTGGCATTGTATGCCCTTTGGCCATTACTGTGAATGTAGCTGAGTTTTAACTCATTAATGTGATAAAAACTCAGCAGCTGACATTGGAGGCCTTGTGCTTAATAGGCATGTTCTCTGAATTCTAGTGGGATTCCTTTGTGGTAGGTGAGAATGGATCAGAGAGAACAACCTGATTGCTCAGTAGCAGCGGCAGACATACGAGCTCTGTATGGGAGAAGTTCTGTGAATGACTCATGCTAGTTGCTGAAGAGGTGGCAACTGTGACTAACTGCTTTAAATGCCTCTTTTAAATAGTAAAATTTTAGTGTGACTAGGGAGGATGTAAGAAATACAAGGAAAATGAAAAGGAGATGGAAATATTAATACAAAGTAGTCTTATACTCTTCTTTCTGGAAGATGTGCTTTATTAATACTGTTGACTCAGGTTTATCTGTTTTCAGTCATACTAACGTGATGTCAATATGAAGTACTACACTAGAAAATTGGCTGTCAACAATCTTTCAAAAAACAAACAAACAAAACTCCCTGAACTGTGGTGTTAAAGTCTATTTTGGCTGCTCAGTACCTCGGGAATTTCATACTATCTGAAATACAGTACTGTATTATGTCTCCGCTTACTCAGTGAGGCATACTGTATGCCATTTGCCCTATTTATTCTCTTCAATTGCACAGTCAAGGATATTTTTTTCTATTATTGCTGAGATTTGGACTAAGACTCCCCTATTACAACTTACCAAGACACTTTTGTATAGAGGTGATAGCTCCTTGACAAAAGGAAGTTCTTTTATTATGCTACACTACAGATAGCTTTATTTTTTACCATATTTGACCCTACATTCAGTAGTAGTGACCTTCAGTAGTAACCACCTTTAGTGGTTTAATGACACAACTCCTACAAATGAACAGAAGAGCAAGGTTCTAAATGCATATACTGTGTGTGTACAATGTGTTTAGTGTGTGTATCTCATACACAGCAGACCAACGTGCTGGATTGGAGGGCAACGATCCTAAGTCAGTATGGGTATAAACAAGGGTAGAAATCTGTACAGTGTCTATGCTAAGTACAGAAGCCTGTAACTAGGGACAGGTTTCTCTCCAGAACTCAGGAGCAGATGGATTTTCACAGCTTGACATTTTGAGCAGAGTGTTTTTGTTTGTTTGTTTGTTTGTTTGTTTTTAATTCCCCCAAAGCTTCAATAGAAAGTGTCCCAAAATGTCACTGTTTAGCATCATTTTAGGAAAGCTAGAACAGTCTGGGAATATTTTGCAAAACAGTTGATAATTTTTGCCTAGTTCTACTTACATTGAAGCAAAGAGTGAAGACAGTAATATATGGAGATATATCTTTGAGCCTTTTAATATGTGCTTTAACATTCAAAATGACTTCTGCTTTGGCTGTAGTGAAAGTGATCCCCAGTGGCATAAAGAAATGAGTCACAGTACAGATGAGCATGTGGTAAAGTGTCAACACCAATACAGTTCTTAATCAAGTGAAGTAGCAAATTCCATCCTTCCTGCCAATGTAGTTCTCACCTCTTAAGTCATTATCTAGTGAGTTTAAATACCTCAGGGCTGGGTTTTTCCACAGAAACCCCTTTCTATACTTTGGCATCTGTTTCAGGTCATTTTTGTCACCAGCTATTAATATGAATATCAAGCTACATAAAATTCTTCATAATAGAAATGGTGACACATATCATTCACTTGCTGAACTGTAGAAAAACCATATGGTCCATTCTACTGTTTTCTGCTAACAATTAACACCAGACAAAACTTTAAAAAGTTAGTTTGGAAAAAGATCCAAATTATTTTTTTAATTTTTTATTATTTTTTATTATTTTATTATTTTTTTCTATGTTTAAAAACTATAACGAAATAAAAACCACCTCACAATAATTCCAGTTATTCCCCAATAGGAAATAATATGGTAAGAGTCCAAGGGGAAATCTCATTCATGTAATTAGTCCCATGGAAATCATCTACGCCGTTGACATGGTGAGGATGTTTAATATGAGAAAGGCTTGCAAGATCAGTCACTTATGTATATTGTTATGCTCTATTATTAACTAAAAAAAAAAAAAAAAAAAAAAAGCCTAGAAACAAAAGCCAACTGAAAGTCTTAAATTTTTAGAAGCATAGTGTTGGTAATATTCCTGTTCAATCTGTTAATGGTAGATTATTTCTAAAATGACAGTATGATACCATACAGTTACTCTAGGGAAAATCCAAAATACATGAATCTATCAGTGAAATAGAAACATAACATGCATATAACATGAAACTCAGCAGTAAGGCTATGTAGCATACATCACAAATTTAAATGGTTGTGTAGCATCATGTGTCTAACTGTGGTAGAGATTTTGATCTCTGTAGTAATTACATGCTATTGATTTCAGAAAATTTGCTTCAGAATGTTCATTTGTCGAAGAGGCAAAAATCATATCCTGTGGCTTTTGGGAGGGATGTTTTGATTTTATGGTTATTTGGGTTTGAAAACGCTAAGCCACAACAAAAATTTAAGGTTTTTGTAAAAATAGATAGATAGATAGATAGATAGATAAATAGATAGATAGATAGATAGATAGATTAGGTAGGTAGGTAGGTAGGTAGGAAGATGATAATCAAATAAAGGTGAGAGGAAGAGGAGAAAAAAGCCCTGCCATGATGACTGGGATCATAAAAACCTTGCAATCATCAATGAACTATTTGTGGATATATTATGATGTTCCTGGGATTTGGAAACAATGTATATGAGGATAGCACTGAAGTTACAAATGAAAGTGCTACCAAGAAAGGTACAGAAATAAACTGCAAGCAACTTAGCAGTTCATGGATTTTGTATCCTAAGGGAATTGTTTTAGAAGTGAACATTGAAAGTTTAGCAGCAAGCAGCATAGAAATAAGCATTTCACCATTTCTGATATTTGATTTAAATTGTCTTGCAATAAAGATTAATATTTTCTTTTTAATATTGTATAATATCTGGCAAAAATAATAAAAATAATGAAAACTTTAAATGGCTTCTCCTGTTAGGAAAAGGAGCTGGTATTAATGAATGATTCAGCATTTGGCAAACAGTATGCTTATCAGTGTTGACAACAGACTGGCAGTATAGTGAGTGAGCAGAGATTGTCACTGGAATAAATCAGTGACAAATTTTTTTGTATCAATCTGGTAAGATTCCCATGGAACTCTGATGGAGACAGAGGATTTTAATATAGTCATATAGCAACTTTTATACCATCTACGAAATTTGCTTCTGAGACCAGCATAGGTATTGTCATTTTGTTGTTATGGCATAAGCATATTTTTATTCTTTATTTACAGATGTTCTTGATAACAATTTAATATTAGCTTACATCTTCATTTGCTCATATGTATTTTCAGTGGTTTCTAACATTATTACTAAGAATAGCACAGGGTCCAGGATCAACTGAGAACCTCAATTCCTTTGGCCTCTCTCAATTTTTATGAGTAGGGGAAAAATATAAAAACATATGAAAAAAGTTTTTAGGAGCAGTATCACAGGTGATATTCTGTATTATTCTGCAGTATAACAGTTTGTCCCATTACTCTCACATTAATAGTTTTGTTATGTGCTTTTTCCCCCTTCCAGTCCTAACATTTCTTAGTCCTAGCAATTTTGTATGACCTTTGGTGGTGCTTTTACTACTCTCTGTCTGTCTGTCTGTCTCTCTCTCTCTGTTATTTTATATAGAGCTACACTGAAGATAAATATGATATACTGAGTATTAAGTAGAGGGGTCCAGGTTCTAGAAAATCTCATAATATATTGGATTGAACATTGAATAGATTTGGGAACTGCTATGCCTACCCTAGCAGCTACTTTCATCAACTCTTGGGATGTTAAAAAGAGTTGAATAGCGTAGTTAACCATGACATAAAATACAAACTTAGGGGTATAGATTCCAGAAGAGTACAATTCCATAATATATGTATTTTAATATGCTACCCAGAAATAGAAAATTAATCTATCTCACAATTTATTTTTCAAGGTTTGCTTTGTGCATTTTCTTGATTGTACATTTGTTTGGATTGATTTGACACTTTTTGTTTTCTTAGTGCTTTTTTCCTAAATGACACAAATGTAGCTATGTTAAACAACAGAAACTATAATGATAGATATTCCCTAAATATGCAGAGATAAAATGCTTGTACATTAATCTGATTAACTACTTTGCATCAAACGAATGAAACTGAATCAGGCTGGATAATTATAAAGTTCATTGTACCTCTGTTTATATAAAAGTTTTCTCCAAGCCTAGAGCCTCAATGAGGTTAGAAGACCAGCCAAAGAACCTTTTCTGGTTTTGAGGAATATACTGCAGGTGGCTTTTAATATTCTGAAGATCACTTTGGCCTGTGAGTTTGGGATAATTCAGAAATTTTCATGGACTTTAAAGTTTACCTTTGAAATTGTTCTACAACATTCCTTATCTCATCAAATGTAATGCATATAGTAAAATAAGTGCTTTGCAGATTTTTTTATTTTTTATTTTTTTAACAATATACTTCCAAATTCAAGTTTCGAAGACTTATAAACACTGTGTTCAGTGCTTTTCAGTCAAGGAGTATATTGCCTTTAGTTGTACTGTTTCATTATTTTATTACTTTATTGGTAATTGTTTAAATTTTACCATCACTCTTAAACTTCATTGCATTGCTTATACAATTTAGTGTTTTATTTATTGTAGCTCAGTAATGGTTCTTTAATGTATGCACAGTTAAAGTAATAAAATTACTGTAGCACCTTACCTTGAGAGCTGTTACTGAGCTACTGTTTTCTTAGACCTTTTATTAAATTGCTGTCACTAAATTTGTTGGCTGCAGTTACAGTGGTCTCCTACTGAGATATTCTGCCTTTCTTCCTCTCTGGATTTAGAGTTTTCATGAGACAGAGTTGTACATTAAAGGTCATTTTAGTTGAATGTCAGGAACCAATACAGGCATGTGCACACATCTAGCTGCAAAGAAAATGTTGCTAAAAATAAAGATGTTTTTATCTTGGCAATGATATGTCAGCAAATGAATTTTAAAATCCAGGACAGTTCTGTTCTCTTTTTATTCCCCCACTGTATTTTACTAGTCCTAACTGTCTGGTTATAAGGATGTGAGGAGGTTTTTCAAATGATCTTCTCAATATATCCTTATCAAGAGTAAGCTTCTATGTGTCTATGTGTGTTCATGCTTGACTGAAGGATCAATATTTAGCCTAAAAAGAACACCATGGTGCAGTTATTAACAAAGATAACAAGGAAAGTTTTTGCATAATATTTATTGCTACTTTTTGTGCAATAAAATGTTTCAAATCACCGTGTTTGTTATATTATAAATGGATACCAAAGCTGCCTCAGAAAAGAATTTGGGGGGCTTTGTTTGTTTTCTTGTAGTTTCAGTACCACTTCACAATAGGTTCTGCATTAACAAGACATTGGGACTGATTCTCTCTTTATTTAATTCTATTTCATACTGATGCATCTCTGTTGACTCTGATGATTGTAATAAAAACACTATGTAGCAGAATGTCAAATTAAGTTCCATAAGTGCTACAATTATTGGATTTTATCAGAATATTTTGATATGTCTACTTTTACTTCATTAAATAAATTAATTCCTTGACGGAACACAGCAGCTATTTAACTGCTTTCAGTAATAATAGATTTAAGGTTAGTCTTGATATGAATATGCTATCTTCATGTAAAGCTCCCCTCTCCACTCAACAGGTAAGTTGACTAAAAATAATGTACTTAGAATCTGGCCAAGAAAGTAGAGATAAATTAAAAGGCTTCTGAACAAGAACACTGCATTTAGAACTTCAGAAGCTCTTGTCAATGGTCTGGGATTTTGGAACCTTCAATAAATTTTTTAATACATTGAATTGTCTTACCTCATTTTCTCCCTTCTAAATCCTGCAGGAAGGAAAGAACTGAGCTTATTACACATACAGGTGGCTGAACACTTCCAGGGAGGGGGCATCTACAACTTTTCTGGGCAACCCGTTCCAGTATCTAACCACCCTCATAGAAAAGAATTTCTTCCTAAAATCTAATCTGAATCTACTCTCTTTTAGCTTAAAACAGACCTTGTCCTATCACTTGGTAAAGAGTCTCTCCCCATCTTTCCTATAGGTCCCTTCTAAGTATTGGAAGGCTGCAATAAGGTCTCCCCAGAACCTCTTCTTCTCTACACTAAACACCAACTCTCAGCTTCTCTTCACAAGAGACGTGTTCCAGTCCTTTGATCATTTTCATGGCCCTCCTCTGGACACACTCTAATAGGTTCCTGTCTCTCTTGTGCTGAGGGTTTCAGATCTGGATGCAATCTCCAGACAGAGGAGAAGAGGAGTTGGGAGAATCACCTCTCTCAACCTGCTGGCTGTACTTATTTTGATTCAGCCCAGGACACAGCAATGGCAACTGGTAAGCAATCTTGCTGTCTTTATTGCAGCCCATGAGTTTTCTTGCTCCTGTTTTGCTGTGGGTTTTTTGTTTGTTTGTTTTTCTTTTTTTCCTATTTTCTTCCCTCGTCCCACTGAAGAGTGGCTATTTTCTTCCTCTGTCCCACTGATTAAGCAGCTGGATGGGCATTTAGCTGTTAGGCAAGGCAAACCCACCACAATACTAGAGCAAGGACACTCTATAACTTACAGAATATAGCAACAGGATCACTGCATGATGGAGTGTGGATTTTGGGTTGGAAACATGGAGGAAGAGAAATGGATGGACTAGTCAGCTGAAAAGTCTGTCAGTCAACACACTAAAGAAACTGAAAGGAAAAAAAAATGCAGGATGATATTCATTTAAAATTCTAGAGGACCTGACTGCATTGCACTGAATCAGATGATTTCTTCTTAAATAGAATTGTGTACATATTTATATATACTTGCTGATACTTATCAAGAGTAAGATTAATTAACTTTGCCTGCTTTGAAAGATAAACATGGCCTCCCCGTTTTTTGTGCTTTTTAAAAATTTATTTTTAGTTCTTATTGTTTACTTATATATATATGACAAGTAGGTGAGTTGTGTACTCAAGTTATACTTTTGGTTCTGGATTTATCCTACTAATTTTTGCCATAATCTGAAAAGCTTATCCTCTTTCACTACCTTTATAAACAATGGATAGGTGGCTGAACTGCTCTCTGCAGATATCTCCCTTGGTTGTAGAGACAACTTAGGCTTCAGGTCTTCCTGCACAGATTCTCCAGTTAAATGCAATAAATTATATCAAGTGCTATAAATATGGGTCACAAACTAACTATTTTAAACAAATATGACAAATAAAAAAAAAAGAGATGGATCATTCTGAAAAATCGACTTCAATATAGAATCCTTACAATGCAATTTCATGACATGAATTATAGCAACTGAATATTTTTAGACCCTTATCAAAAATAACTTTGATGGACCTGTTTAGAAGACTGACAAAATAGGGTAATTTCAAACTTTAAAACTAGGTTTCACTAAACCCATTCATTAATGATAGATTTTGTGCTAATGTTTAGTTCTCACACATCATTAATCATCATTACTATAAATACAGAATTTTAATATTTTCAACAGTTATATGTTGAATTACCTATGGATATACAATAGCCCAGAGCTGTGTTCATACAGTTGACACTGATGGCTCCTTGATGATCTTATCTTCAGAAGTCAAGGTGATTAGAGTTGAGAGCTCTGAGAGAAGTTAGAACTGCACTGGGCTTGTCTTCTTCCTTCTGTCTTTCCTTAGTCATTGTTACTGCTTTATGCTTTTTACCTAGCTTCCCTTCAGAAAGGGATGTCATGTTGTGTTAACATCTTTTTGACTTTATTAGTCATTGTATTTGTCATTGCATTGTGTATTAATCAGGACATCCTGCTTGCTTGCAGCACTTTGCTCTTACATTTATTTCTCGTCAAAACTTGTATGTGTCCTACCTGCAAATAGACTCAAATTTGCACCTTTGGAGGTCATATTGGTAAAGTATGTATGTAAAGTCCTTACACATTGTGTTTGGCTACGTCATCACAGTGTTAGAAACCCTTTAAAGACAGCTGTTGGTTACACTATTTTTTGTACATATATTCAGGTTCAAGGCATGCTACTATTAATTATATACTGATTATATCCAGCTGTTACAGGCTTATGTTTCGGATGCAGAAATAGCAATGCAAGGTCATCAAAAGTCAATTAAACTAGGCTATTTTAGAAAGCTAATCTGCTATAAAGAAGCTAGCTTTCCACTGGATTAATAAACTATGTAAGCAACATCAGAATAGCAAAAGGAAAGGGCATGGTCTGATAGCTGAGAGACAAAGAGAAAAGGAGGAACAGGTAAACAGAACAGGTAAACAGAACCATCTTCTTTCAGCACAGATGAGCTGTCACTTGAGATGAGCACCTCACTTGAATTAAGGAACTGAACCCCTGAAGTTTTCTGACAGCGATATGCGGAAAGATTCTACTGTTTCTGTTTACATCTCTGACATTCCTGAACTCACTGAAGCTAGTAAGTAGTGCTAAGCGGGTGCCAAGCAGGCTCCTCGAATTGAGAATTTGATCCTTATGTGTAACAGAACAGCTGTAGATTCCAGTGCAACCAGCCAGAACAACAGGCTGTCTGAGCTATGGATTCTATCTGAGCTAAAACAAGTGAAGCTCGAACTATTCCTTCACCAACTTTCTAAATATTTTGGCAAAGCATCACAGTGGTCAGAATATAGTTAAGTAAAAATTTATAACTCCCTCCAGAGTTGGGGGTTGGGGGGAAATCAAGTAAAGATTCTGGAAATGAAATGAGTGAGATACTTCAACTACACGTAGATATCTAGTTTTGGGGGGTCTGCTTTAGTGTGAATGAAGAGAAAGTATCATAATTCATATTATTGTAAAACAGATGTGTAAATAGATGACTTCCACCCTAAAGTAAATATATATTTCTGACAGTAAAGAAAGCCTCTGGTAACCAGCTCAGATGCAGATGTCTGTGCTGGGTGAAGTGAATCTCATCCAGATTCTCCGATGTATTTCCAGATTTCTAAGCACAGAAAATTGCTCTCTGTAGTGCTTTTACTGTGTTGAAGGAAAGATCATTCTAGAAAAAAAAATAAAAGCATCCAAGAATTATTGATTTATAACCACTCTGAAAACAAACCTCCTTGACAAAGCTTTAATATTGGAGCTTGACCAAAGTAACAAAAGATTTTATTAGAGTTTAGTAATTCTTTATCACCTACACTGGAGTAAAGTTGCATTTAGAACTTCAAAAGCTGTTGGTAGAAACAGAATGAAAGACAAAACAACTGAAAATAGTTTCCCCAGTATGTCTGAGATAAGAATCCCACAAATATGCAGTCATGCATGCAAATTTTCTACGCTTCTTTGGAACAAAAGTTCATGATGTAAAGAATTCTGAGAATATGGAACTCCAAACAATAAACTAACCAGTTTTTAACGTTCTGTGAGCTTACAAGCCTCGAGAGAGACTCACTAAATGTAATGGAGAATTGAAAACTGGACAATAAGTGGGGCCACAAATAAATAATACAATTCTGCTATTTGAAAACAGTATAACTCTTAGCATGTTGACTATTTATTTATAATTATTTATTCTGTTAGATTTAAGCAGTCTTTATTAATTCTATATTCCAGTAAAATAAAAATAAATAAATAATATTATTCTTATATTCATACTTCTAAGTTACTTACCTTCTAAAGTAAAGGTCATATATGACTGTTCAACAACTAAGTAACATAGCTTCATTGTGGATGAGCAAACATTTTCCAAGGAGTATAAGCACTGTATTTATCAGTAAGACAGAACAAAATATGTTTATTCTGCTTTATTTCTTATTTTGAAAGTGATAGGTAGAATAAGGAAAGATGACAACAGACATACTTTTAACCAAATATTTTATGAATATTTTTTTTTCTTAAACCTGTTTAGTGACAAAGTTGAGATCTGGACATAAGTAGGCCAGATGGAAATCCAGCCACAAGCATTGTATACAGCAGAACATATTTATTCATATTTTTAATGAAATATATTTTAATATATAATATATATAGTACTGCATAACTTCCAGTTAAAAAATTGCAAATAAATAATAAATCTTAGGCCACACAAGAGAACTGGCTGTCAGCATGAAACAGAGATCCCCATGTACCCATGGGGTAGTGATTTCAATTGTGTTCTTAAGAGGAAATACAAAGATTGTGTTCGCCCTTTCACCATTGTACTATGCTTAGTAACTTTTTTTTTTTTTTACTGTCAAAGTTTGTCAGAGGTATTAAAAGACCTAGAACAATTTTATTGAGAGCAAAATGAAACACTTTTAACAGGCCAAAAGAAGTGAAATGACATTTGGAATGAAACTTCAATCTTGTTTGTTCTAAGCAGCATTTCTGGGAGTATCTAAGAGAGTCAGCAAGCAAGTTTACATAAAATACTACTCTTTTGTGTGCTTAACATCTGGAAAACATGTGTGGCATGCAGGAATTACTTTACTTCTTTCATGCTACTACCAGAAATTATTTGACCTAATCTTCAGTGTAAATAACCTAAGTAGATAAATAAAGGTAAGGTAATGAGCAGTGCGTTATACAATAATTTAGCTCTTCTACCAATAAATAAATAAATAAAAAATTAGCACCTAAGTTCAGAGTTAGATCCCTAAACAAAAAAGAGTATTTCCATGCTGGTGCCTAAATCCCCAAGACATCTAAAAATATCACCATGAATACTGACTTTACAGCCACTGGGATTCTAAAGAACTTATGAAGTCTCAAAAATACCAAAAAGCTCAATGGCAATTTTAAGCCTACATTCCAGCATTATTCACAGACAAAAGCCTTCTTTTTTCCTAACTCGCTTGCAGGATTTGGGCCTATTTTCTTGTTCTGAACAAGTATAGTTTCTAGTGTGAGAATCCAGGACTTGCCTCTCCCAGCTAAGTGCTCTAAACTCCAGGCTGTACAAACAGCTGATTGTATGAGTAGATAAGCATTTTATATTGAACAATTTTACCAAAGGGTGTGAAGAACACTTCTGCTTTTCATTTCTAAACTTGAACATCTGGAAATTGGATGCCAAAACTGTCCTTGATGAAAGTCCATTTGACTCAATGAGTCTACTCTGTATTAAATTATTTTTTTTGCTTTAAAAGCTGGAAAAAAGTTTATGTCCCAACATTTCCATGGAAAATTTAAAATGACCTTCTAATTTAAGCATCTTTTTAATCTTAGAATGTTCATGAGTGTCTGGTATGCAGTGAAGTCTCAGGACAGTTTTTTGTGCTGCAAATAGAGCAAATAAATAATGATAGAATCATAGAATCGCTCAGGTTGGAAGGGACCTTAAAGACCATCTAGTTCCAACCCCCTGCCATGGGCAGAGATGCCACCCATTAGATCAGGTTGCTCAGGGCCTCATCTAACCTGGTATTGAACACCTCCAAGGACGGAGCAACCACAACCCCTCTGGGCAACTTGTTCCAGTGCCTCACCACCCTCTGAATGAAGAATTTCCTCCTAACATCTCATCTAAATCTCTCCTCTTTTGGTTTAAAACCATTCTCCCTTGTCCTGTCGTTTTCTGATTGAGCAAAAAGTTGTTTTCCATCTTTTTTTATAAGCCCCCTTTAGGTATTGAAAAGCCACAATAAGGTCACACCAGAGCCTTCTCTACTGTAGGCTGAACAGCCTAAACTCTCTCAGCCTTTCTTCGTAGGAAAGGTGCTCCACTCCTCTGATCACCTTTGTGGCCCTCCTCTGGACCTGCTCTAAAGGATCCACATCCTTCTTGTGCTGGGGGCCCCAGACCTAGTTGCAGTATTCCAGATGGGGTCTCACGAGGGCAGAGTAGAAGCAGGCAACCACCTCCCTCAACCTGCTGGCCACGCCTCTGTTGATGCAACCCAGGATGCAGTTGGCCTTCTGGGCTGCAATTGCGTGCTACTAGTTCATGTCAAGTTTTTAATCCACCAGAACCCCCAATTCCTTCTCTGCAGGGCTGCTCTCAATGAGTTCTTCTCCCAGTCTGTACTCATGTCTGGGATTGCCCTGACCCAGGTGCAGCACCTTGCACTTAGACTTGTTGAATCTCATTAGGTTCACGTGGGCCCAATATTCAAGAATATTCAAGCGTTTCCAGGTCCCTTTGGATGACATCCCTTCCTTCTGATGTATCAAAAGTACCACCCAGATTGGAGTCATCTGCAAACTTGCTGAGGGTGCACTCGATCCCACTGTCTATGTTATATAAAAATATAATAGATAATGGATAAATAATATAATAGATACATAATATATAATCCTATATAACTATTTCTCAGTGACTTGTGAGAGAAACACTGTTCTAGGCATGTGCCAGAACACTGCAGTATCACTATGGAGGTGCATCAGGTCTAAAATAATACAACTCGAGTGTCAAAACCAAACAGGTTTGCTACTTGAATGAAAACATTACCTGTATTTTTGTCCTGTGGTCAAAGGGAAAAAAGAAATATGCAACCAACAAAACTGAAAGAGGAGCTTTCATATTTGGTTTAGGTGCCCAGGCGTTGGCAGCAGGGGCCTGCAGGGGCAGCCTCTGTGATGAGAGGCCAGGGGCTGACCCATGCCAGACACAGCCAGATCCAGCCAGCTCCAAAGGACACACCACTGAGCATAGCTGAGCCCATGAGCCAAAATGGTGGTGCCTCTGGGATAACATACATTAAGAAATGGCAGAAAAAAGAGATACAGGAAGAGGATGTGGGAGAAAAAAAGACATTGAGAAACAGCAATGCAAACACAAAGAGCAGAGAAGGAAGGGGAGGAAGTTGCTAAGGTGCCAGAGCATACCCTGCAGCTCATGGAGAGGACCATGGTGGAGCAGGTATCCGTGTTGGACCATCTAGCACCTCTCTCTGCACAGATATGAAATAAACAAATATCCTGACTTGGTGTGTTAATCAGCTCTTTGCACACCAGGTAACAGAATCCAGGTTTTGGGACAACAGAAAGAGCAGCAGAAACTCGTATGTACCGATGACAGCCCTCAATTCCCTATCTTCTCATGCTGCTCAGAGTGGGGAGAGAAGCCAGGAGTGGCTTATTGAGGATGAGTTCAGCTGCGTCTGGGAAAAGGGACAGATGGAGAAGGTAGTGGTTAAAATGTATGTATTTATTTATTGTCTTTGTTTCTCATTACCTGACTCCGTTCTGGCAGTACATAAAATTATTTTTCCCCATATTGAGTCTGTTTTGCCCATTACAAAAATAATTACAGAATTATCATTTTGTAAATGATAATAGATTTTATTATTCTTATTCTTATTTTTTTATTATTTTTATTTTTTATCTCAACCCATAAGCTTTCTCATCCTATTTCCTCTCATGTTGAGGAGGAGGAGTGAGAGAGCAGCTGGATGTTTTTTCTGGCTGCTGGGCAAGGCCAAGCCCACCATAGCTTTCTAAGAAGCAAAATATTACTCAAGTTAGATATAAGAGCTGTGTGTGTGAAGAAGAGGACAGTTACTAATGTTAAGTGCCAGGGCTAACTCTTCAATGAAAATGTACCAGAGGAAAAAATAATACTGTGTAGTAAAATAAGATAGACAAAGCTTAATTCTCCCAGTAGGATTCAAAAAAAAAAAAAAAGAAAGATATAGAATTATGCTTACTGAAGGGCGTAATAAAATCTTTTAAATGTAGACTGCCATATAGCAAAGTGAATTCCATTCCATTAACTCACAACTTTACTGAGCTAGATCAAACTCACAATCATTTAAAATCATTTAAAAAGGTTTGTGTGTGTGTTTGTTTCCTCATTTCATTTATTTAGAAAATCAGATTTTGTTTCAACTCAAAACTGGTAGACAGCAAGTGGTTTCATTGTAAAGAATCCTCTGAATTCACACACAGGAAACCATAAATCTTTTATTATTTTTTTTTTTTTCCCTTGGGGTAAGAACAGGTACTTAATTCATGAGTACCGGAGTTTCTGACCCTTTCTGTTCTACTTTCAGACATAGTGATACTATTTCCACCCCAGCCCTATTCTAACAGGAGAAAAAATATTTTATTATTGTTTATTATTTCTAGCTTTATATTAATGTATCTCTCTAATACAAACAATAATAATTTCAGCAGGTGTTCATTGCTTGTTTATAGTTGTGGTGTTTTTTTTATTAATTTTTTCTTCAGGGACTATGGCCACTAGTGCTTACAGCACCACAGGGTACATTACAAACAAAGGCTGCCCACAGTGACAATTAAACTACTGAAATGAGAGCTAAGGGAATCTCTTCAAGAAAGAATTACAGTTTGCCTCATACTGTATGCAGTATTTTAGTGGAAGCATCTCTCTCTATATATATACAACAAATGCAGATAATATGGCTGACTTTAAGTGTATAAATGTGTTTTTGCACATGAAACTCAAAGGGGTGGAAAAATGAAGGACACAGAAATAAGAATACAAAGAATGAAGCTTGTGAAATGGTCTATATAAATTTGGGGCTGCATATATGCATTTGTAATTGAAATGTTATTTGCTGTTGTCAATTATTGATTAGTAGACTGTGTTAATTCTACCAATGATATTTTGTTTTCCTAAAAATGCCTTGTTTTTGCTTTTTCAACTTTTATAAGGTCTAGATGCATTTCTAGTAGTAACAGCTCAGTGGTTGTCCAGCTTCCATAACATTACTGGGAAGCTGAGAAATTTTAAAAACCTTTGTTTACTCTATGAAGTGCATTAACTGACACATAAGCCCTATTTAAGACACTGTATTTTAGGGTATTTATTATTTGTATCTATTTTTTTTGTGTCTATTGTTTCTAGTAGCCGTAGCTGCAGATTTTATTCTTCTTGTCTATTGTGTAATTTCTCTATGCATTCCTTTTTTTCATAAGCTATTTCAAAGATGTATCCATCTATTTGCATATATGGCCTTTCATTACAGTATTTATGAACATGCAAATGTTACTAAAATTGCTCCCATTAGTTTTTTGGTTGGTTGGTTCTTTGTTTGTTTCAAATAAGAAAACCTTATAGTGAATAAGGTAAATGACAGCACTATTAAGGACTTGCCCAAAGCTATGTAAGATGTATGAGGAAGTCAAGAAATAAGTATAGATCTGATCTTTAGGGTTCTAGAGTATGGCAAAAAAATGCAGCCTGTGTTTCTTAGACTTATGCTAATATTCTTTCTTAACTATCTCAGTGTCTTATGTCTGAATAGATCTAGTTAGATGCAGTAACATAGCTCAGATTGACTTAAACAAAGAATGGCCTCATTCATATTATGGATTAAATCAAGTTATGTCATTTTTAAACAATTTAAACACAGTGGAGGCTAAACTAATATTAACAACCTACCTTTACAAGGAAGGAGTAAGAGACAATTTGTCACAGAGAGAAAAAAAATGGACAAGGCATACTATAATCCATCCAGTAAAGCTAAAATAGATGAATGAAATGCCTCAGATAATACACCACTAACTGATAAGGTGAATCAATAGCCTTTTCACCTACCTTTTGCAATAATGAGGACTGAAAACAATCTCAATTGTCAGTATAAACCAATGCTTTTAAACTTGGGCAATATTTTCTTTCACTATAGAAGTATTTGGCATAATTAATGCTTTTCTCAAAAAAAAATAAATATATATAGTAATTTTTCTAAAAGCTTTTGTAGTTTTCTGAATAAAAATACCACCTATTCAATTTTCCATGTTTTCAGTGTCATAGAGAAGCAGTCATTTCCGAGCTATACCTTCTGTAGACTTGACATGATCTATATCTAATTACTTTACTATAATATTTTTTTTTTGCCAACATTTATTTTGTTATCATCACGTTTGGAGAAAAATGTTTTTTCCATGTTGACTTGCTCCTTCCATCCATAAACTTAAATCACCATATTGTATTCTAAAACATATGATTTATACACATGGATGACACTGAGCATATTACTAAAATCATGAGTGCTGAATCTAACATGATAATTATTTTTATTATTTTTATGTGTTGCCAGAGTGACATGATCAGGATAAGAAACTGATGACAGCACTGAGAAAGATGAAGTAATCTATTATTCTTGTCTTGATAGAATATACAATAAGATATGTCTTCTACTTCGAGTCCAAGTCATTTTGAGAAAGTTAAATAACTGTAAGTACCAAGTATATCTAATACATACCAGAAGGAATGGTTCAAAATACAGCAGTGTTTATTTTCTTTTAAAACTCTGTTTGGAAATTGTGGTGATGCCCATTGTCCTGGTTTCAGCTATTTATTTCCTTATAAAGTTGTGGTTAAACTATTCATTCAGGGGATAAGAAACATGAGCTTAATGCTCATATCAAAGCCTCATTCCCCAAATTCCAAGAGAACAGCTTAACAACCAAGCCAAATGGTAGGGAAAATCTTTATGCATTCCACTGAAGCTGTGAATTTACAGAAAATAAGTTTTTGTTGTTTGTTTATGTAAAAGAAAAAAAATATATAAGAAAGGACAAGATTATATAGTTAGTCTAAAGTGCTTTGAACTGTGCTTTCAACTACATAAACATGATTTAGTTATTAGATAAAATACAAAGACAGTAATAAGATATTTTAGACATAAGACACCCAGACCAACAATTCTAATCCACAATGAGAATACTAACCATTTGTTTACAGAATCATACTCCTCTTTATGCTTTCCTGTTTCCCTGTTAATCCCTAACTATTTCCTATGCAGTAGCACATCTTTAGAATGAATAGACTGCATTTTTTCCATTCAGACTAGGTGATTACTTGACAATGCTTTTAGATATTGTGGAAATGAACTCCTCGGCCCTTAAAATCAAATGCCCTTTTCCTAGGCAAGAGATCTAACCACTAGGCATTGCATGAAAGACTGATGGTGAACACTTTATATTTTCCCATCAGTGCTATTAAAACAGGCAATTTGTTATGCTCTATTTCTTCCCCAAAATATAGGTGCTATGGAATGATTTCAGATTGTGGATGGATCAACTTAATCAACAGATTAGGAAATTCCAAAAATCCTGAGTTAATCATTTAACTCCAGGAAGATGACACAAAACTGGGAGTGGCTGATATGCGGGGGGTCATGCTGCCATCCAGAGGTACCTGGACAGGCTGGTGAAATGATCTGACAGGAACTTCCAGAAGTTCAACAAGGAGAAGTACACAGTTCTGCACCTGGGAAATCGCAGGCACCAGTACATGCTGGAAAGCAGCTTGGCAGAAAATGGGGTCCTGGTGGACGCTAAACTGAACATGAGCCAGCAACGTGCCCTTATGGCAAAGAAGGCTAATGGTATGCTAGGGGGACAATTGCCAGTAGGTTGAGGGAGGTGATCTTTCCCCTGCTCAGCACTAGTGAGGCCATGTCTGGAGTACTGTGTCCAGTTCTGGGTTCCCCAGTGCAAGAGAGACTTGGAGCTGTTAAAGAGTTCAACAAAGGGCCACGTAGATGATTAAGGGACTGGTGCATCTGCGGAAATTGATAGAGAGCTGGTACTATTCAGCCTAGAGAAGAGAAGGCTTAGGGGGTTCTCATTAATGTATGAGAAGGCAGAGTGCAAACAAGACAGAGCCGGGTTCTTTTCAGTGACAGGACAAGGGGCCTGAAACAGGCATTTCCATCTGAATATCGAAACACTTTACTGTGCAGGTGACCAAGCAATGGAACAGGTTGCCCAGAGAGGTTGTGGAGACTCCCTCCCTGGAGATATTGAGCAGCGGCCTGGACATTGTCCTGGGCAACCTGCTCTAGGTTGTTCTACTTGAGCAGGGGGTGTTGGACCTGATGACATCCAAAGGTTCCTTCCAATCTCAAAACATTCTATGATTCTGGGAATGGCTTAGATTTCAGAAACAGCTTTCAGAGGGGAGGGGAGAAGAGAGGAGGGGAGGGGAGGGGAGCGGAGGGGAGGAAAAAGAAAAAGAAAAAGAAAAAGAAAAAGAAAAAGAAAAAGAAAAAGAAAAAGAAAAAGAAAAAGAAAAAGAAAAAGAAAAAGAAAAAGAAAAAGAAAAAGAAAAAGAAAAAGAAAAAGAAAAAGAAAAAGAAAAAGAAGAAAAAGAAAAAGAAAAAGAAAAAGAAAAAGAAAAAGAAAAAGAAAAAGAAAAAGAAAAGGAAAAAGAAAAAGAAAAAGAAAAAGAAAAAGAAAAAGAAAAAGAAAAAGAAAAAGAAAAAGAAAAAGAAAAGGAAAAAGAAAAAGAGAGAAAAAGAAAAAGAAAAAGAAAAAGAAAAAGAGAGAAAAAGAAAAAGAAAAAGAAAAAGAAAAAGAAAAAGAAAAAGAAAAAGAAAAGGAAAAAGAAAAAGAGAGAAAAAGAAAAAGAAAAAGAAAAAGAAAAAGAGAGAAAAAGAAAAAGAAAAAGAAAAAGAAAAAGAAAAAGAAAAAGAAAAAGAAAAAGAAAAAGAAAAAGAAAAAGAAAAAGAAAAAGAGAGAAAAAGAAAGAAAAGGAAAAAGAAAAAGAGAGAAAAAGAAAAAGAAAAAGAAAAAGAAAAAGAGAGAAAAATAAAAATAAAAATAAAAATAAAAATAAAAATAAAAATAAAAATAAAAATAAAAATAAAAAGAAAAAGAAAAAGAAAAAGAAAAAGAAAAAGAAAGAAAAAGAAAAAGAAAAAGAAAAAGAAAAAGAAAAAGAGAGAAAAAGAAAAAGAAAAAGAAAAAGAAAAAGAGAGAAAAAGAAAAAGAAAAAGAAAAAGAAAAAGAGAGAAAAAGAAAAAGAGAGAAAAAGAAAAAGAGAGAAAAAGAAAAAGAAAAAGAAAAAGAAAAAGAAAAAGAAAAAGAAAAAGAAAAAGAAAAAGAAAAAGAAAAAGAAAAAGAAAAAGAAAAAGAAAAAGAAAAAGAAAAAGAAAAAGAAAAAGAAAAGGAAAAAGAAAAAGAAAAGGAAAAAGAAAAAGAGAGAAAAAGAAAAAGAAAAAGAAAAAGAAAAAGAAAAAGAAAAAGAAAAAGAAAAAGAAAAAGAAAAAGAAAAAGAAAAAGAAAAGAAAAAGGAAAAAGAAAGAAAGAAAAGGAAAAGGAAAAGGAAAAGGAAAAGGAAAAGGAAAAGGAAAAGGAAAAGGAAAAGGAAAAGGAAAAGGAAAAGGAAAAGGAAAAGGAAAAATTATTCCTTTATATGTTTCTGAAATTTCAGATTAATTCATAGGCATTGAATTTTCTGAGCTCATCAGACTTGTCAGTCAGCTTGATTAATATACTCCTTTCAGAACATTATCCTGAGGTCTTCCTGAAGATGTTTTTGTTTGTTTGTTTCAACTAGCTTCATTTCCCTTCAAACTTAGCGTTTCAGACTTATGTTGTTGGTTAGACTATTCCCTAACTACAAGTTTAAATACTATATCCACATTATTTTCGACCTAAAGAATGGAAAATAGGTACCTGAGCCTCCAGTATCTTATTGCCATTTAGGAAATACTGAAATATAGGAATTTTGTAAAATTAGCTCCTGGCTTACCACCACCACCTGACCTTGAACGGCCCCATTCCTGCTGCTCCATTACAGGAATCGCATTGTTTTGGCATTGCTTATTGTGGCTAATTCAGCTATTCTTTGCTTTCCATTTCTCAACTGTGAAACTGGAGTAACAGTAGATCCCTACCTCACAGCAAGTATGGATTACAGAATTCAGAATGCTCATATATGATACTGAGAAATGTCATATAAATGTATTTGTATTGACACTGTAGTATTTTTATTTTGTTGTAATACATTTCAGCTATGAATGGTGACAGAGAATAGAAAAAGAACAATAGGTTTGAATTAGCACTAAATTCATCCATTTTGGGGTTGAAATGCTGCCTTTATGGTAGTATTCAGAGTTGGTACATGTTAATAATAGAAGAGCTGATGTTCTAACTACTTACCTGTCAAAGTGAACAGGTGAATTAAGTTTACTAACCAGAATCGTCATAGTACTGGAAGTAAATTTTTTTAACATCTTGTCTCTGCCTGTGAACAAAGTTTTCCTTTTTTAATCCCAGCACATTAACAAAGAACGAACTAAAAACTTTCATTTTGCAGAGAAGAACTAGCAGTTAAATTCAGCAGGCAGAGCTTTTCTTTTACTCCACTACTCATGAATAAAAGCAGAAAGCATTTAATATGTCAAAAATAATGGAAATCTTCCCTAGGGATATCTTCCATCCTGGCTTTGCCATCTTGCATTCTCAGGTTCACATTACTTTGTAGGTTGTTGTTGTTAAGGTGGAAATATAAGTGTTTTAAAAAATAATATCCACTTCATTTCCTTGGAGGCTATTAGTGTTCTTCACTATCATGTTTTTTTTTCTTTCCCCTTTTAAACCAATGAAGCCAATTTCCTTTCTTTTTCATTTAATTGTAAAATGCATAACACTAACGGATTAAATTAATTTCTTTCCATGTTACTTCTAACAGTACAGAATAGTTTATACAGTTTGTTGCCTTAAAAACAGAAGAACAGTGGGAAAAAAAATTAACAAGCAAAGGCCAGTTTTATCAGTTATATCATTAATGAGTAAATTCATTGGCACATAAGGGACAATATTGCTGAAAATTGCTTTGGCAAAGCCAGATCTGTTTCATTTAGTGTTTGAAAACCTGAGTGACAGGCAATGAGATGTTATTTGATTTGCAGCTAAGACTTAAAAGACAATGGATGAGCACACAAAAGAGGAGAAATCATTAGTGTGGAACTGCAGCTGGAAGGAATGGAAAAGGCACAGGCACAAACATACGCATTACAAAGGATAAAGGTATATTTTTTGTTTGTTTGTTTGTTTGTTTTTGTTTAATACATTCTTTTCAGGCCTTGTTTTCCCAAAACAAATTGCTTTAAATTAGTTCCAGGGGCCACTTTCTTTAGCATTGTTACAGCTAAGCACATGTTTTTGTGTTTCTCTCCACTTCACTTTTCATGGTAAAATAGGAAATAGGATTATGGTGTTTACTCATCTTTCTAGATTTAGCATCCGTACAAGGTAGAGCAGAAACAGTGTGGATGCCTGAATATTATGAAGGTGTATAAAGAACACTTCAGGGTTCCTCTCCTCTCCTCTCCTCTCCTCTCCTCTCCTCTCCTCTCCTCTCCTCTCCTCTCCTCTCCTCTCCTCTCCTCTCCTCTCCTCTCCTCTCCTCTCCTCTCCCCTCCCCTCCCCTCCCCTCCCCTCCCCTCCCCTCCCCTCCCCTCCCCTTTCCTTTCCTTTCCTTTCCTTTCCTTTCCTTTCCTTTCCTTTCCTTTCCTTTCCTTTCCTTTCCTTTCCTTTCCTTTCCTTTCCTTTCCTTTCCTTTCCTTTCCTTTCCTTTCCTTTCCTTTCCTTTCCTTTCCTTTCCTTTCCTTTCCTTTCCTTTCCTTTCCTTTCCTTTTTAAATAATCAGAGATTAACAGGAGATCTGTTGAGTTGTCTAAAAATTTAACTGAACTAAAATTGCATTACTGGCTCTGTGCCAATAGTTCAATATCTTAAACAGCATTTCTTCCCATCCTCTAAGGATATTCTATATATTACAAGGCTTCTTTTGAATGGTCACTGACTAGTTTTGACCAGCGTAGCTGAACGAACAAAGCTATATACAAATCATGCATGTACAAAGAGATTGTGTCCTTCTTTGTAGATGTACTGTTGCCAAACTATAAAATAAAGATGCATATGAAGATGCTTACTCGGCAGTTGGAGTTATAAAATACAAGTTTTATCCATATTCACACATATGCAACCTTCCCTGAAATTATTGGGGCTGTGGTGGTTGAGAGGTGAGAAAAGAGTAAGAAATTCTTGTAGTCTGAGGATTTGTGGCAATCACAATCTCTCTGCTACACACCAGATCTCAGCTGTTTTATCTCCTTTTTTATTTATTTTTATTTATTTTTTTTTCTCTCTCCAGCTGTGGTATAAACAGGATTTACTCTGTTTAGAAAATTTTCTATTTTGCTTACATGTACCACTTTAATAGACTTTGTTCATTTTCCTAACTTCATGAACATACAGAAAAAAACAAGTATGAATTCAGTAATTCAAAATGGCCATTTAGCTCATTAAACTTGCCAAGCAATTATTAACACATAATTCTATTTGGCAAGTTTTGTTGTCCTTAATGCCACCATTTCCCTACAGTCAGGAAGAAAATTATATGCTTGATGCAGAATCAGTGAGGTTTAGGTTTTCTCTTATGTTACAGACAGGTTAGAAAAAGACAAAGTTAAGAAAGACATGTTCTGTCTAATGCTGCTTGGTGAATTTTAAATTTTAAAGTATTGCTTTAAGTGAAAGCAATTTTCTCTAGTAAGTCTAATATCAGCAGTTATAATATGAGAGCCAAATTCCAGTGTGTTTATACATGCAGAGTAGCCCAGTGACCAATCCTTGACGTCAGAGGGCTAATTCACAGGTGATACATGTACAGCTAGTTTTGCTTTGCATGCAAGGACACCCAAATTAATCCTAAATTATGAAAATATTCCATGGAATGTCTAAGGAATAGGAATTCCACCTCCCCATTTCTATGTAAGAATGTACCAAAAATAATACATTTATTATCTTAAATTATACAGTGAAGCCTATGTAAGGATTTAATATAGATCTGGGAGTATGAGTAGGAAGAGTCCTTATTTAAACTTTAATTATCTGAAATTAGTATTATTGAGAGTGTGGGATATGCCCTGAATTTTTAATTTACTGAAATATCAGGTATATCTCCTCAGAGATAATCAGAAGTAATTTGTGTAAAGAACTGAAAAACAATCAGAAGCTGATGTTCATGCCAAGCCAACAGTGTCTACTATCTGAGGGATTTTAACAAAAACCTTTTAGAAAAAGAAGCAAATGGATTTTTGTTCAACCACAATGTATGAGTAAAAAAACATAAATTATTAGGTTAAATACTTTTGTCCATGTCATACAGAAAGTCAAATAAGATAATCATAATAGACCATGATTACCTTAAAATGCATTGCATTATTGCAAAGATTTACTAAAAAAAAAAAAAATCAAATTCAAAACAGTAAAATGTTACTGCCATACTACATCAGACAAGTGAAATAGAAAGAAGAGACACACAGGGAGCTTTCTAATGACAGAGAGTTTAATATTGATTGGAAGTAGATTGGGAATGGTTGGGGATAAAATTCACATCTGGGAAATGTTCTGTCTCATCAGATACAGTATAATTGTAGGCTTATCATAAAACAAAAATCATAAAGGATTTAATCCCAAAATGCCTAAATTCTAGGTGCTTGTTCCACAAAATGGAAGCAAATACTCTATGACTATTATTTAGGCTTAAATATTTCAGAGAAACTGTTAAGAGTCTTATAAATGGATCCAAAATAATTATATCACTAAGACACTTAGATCTTGCACTCTAAGGAGGATTCTTTTCATCTAACTTTCGATAGTATAACAAAAATGAGGCTTTTTAAAAATAGGCATAATAGAGAAATAGTAGAGAAATAAACATCACCAAAAGGTTTTTTATTCAATGTATTTTAGAGACCTACCTTGCAATAGGGTGAACCACCTTCTGGAAGTCCTGCTCTTTCTCTTCTGACTGATGAAGAGATTCTAGGGAAGTCATTCATTCTGACAGTAATTGGTGAGCAATCTCCTTGCCCTTATCACAGCCCTTAAGCCCTTTTACATCATATCTTCTTTCCCTCTTTCTTTGAGGACGGGGAGTGAGACAATAGTTGTGGTAGAGTTTAGTTGCCCAGTAGGGTGAAACAACCACAAGTTGTTTCTTATATATCTTCTTCTTCTGGTTAGTAAATGCAGTTAAGTTTTTTATTTTTTATTTTATTTTTTATTTGGGCAATATAGAATATATGTACTTCTTATATAAACTAAAAACTTGAATTTGCTCATTTTCACATGCTGTTGGATCATTGGTTTGCTCTCTAACACAATTTATTTTTAATCCTTTTTTGCAGAGTAACACACTTTTATATGTCTGGTGGGAATGGGAAGAAATTGATTCTGGCTCTGTGTTTTCTTTGGTGAGAAAAGTGCTGTAGATATAACGTAAAGGTAATGACAGTACCATAATTGCCCTACTTATATAGAAAGCAATAGTTCTACCTCCAGTTCTCAGGAGCTTCATGCTAAGTATGCTCTGACAAATGTATGAGGGAAAGATCCAGAAGAACTCAGAAATGTTGGGGTCCTGACTGGGTGTTGGAATGTTGTTATTCTAAGTTATAGACAAAGGGGCCTGGTGCTGAATGTTAATCCAAAATGGAGATCAAAACTTACACATTTTAGGTGTTAGCTTACACATTTTAGGTGTTAGCTGAGTAAGAGCTTTTAGTATCTTAATTTTCAAATCAGCTACATTAATTTAATTGAATAGTTCATTTAACAAGAAACAATCTTTTTTTTCCTTAGAAATAGGAATTTAACTTCTTGAACCAAGCACAATAAAGGCTTTATTTAAGCATATGAATGATGAGGATATTGAGAGAACATTAGTATGAGACATAAAAGATGGCAAGATCTATTAAGAGTGGAGCTAAAAATGACCTCAAATTGCTGTATACAAACTAGTCAGATATACCATTAAGATAAAGATTTTATTCTTTTTTTTTTTTTTTTCAAATAATTTTCTAGACAGCGCAAAGGTAGAAACAATCTATATGCAGCCTAAACTTGTTAAGAAACTTTTCCAAAAGCACAGAGTGTAATGCATCTCTGGGTTTGTAAGAGGTAAACTACAGAGTCCCAAAGGCCTGTGAAGAAAATGAGCTGTAGAAATAAAACTAATAAGCTGGAAACTAAAAGCAAGCAAATAAAAAACTCCCAGCTGTCCATCAGCCTTATATAAGGATTGAAAGAGGCCCAAAAGCAAGTTAGTTTTAAGACAGATCTTGATCAAATTTGAAATAAAGCAGTAAGTATAGTACAGTTAGCATGGAACTGGATTTAGTAGCTCAGGAGACCCTATGGGCTTACATTTTCCATATAAACTCTCTGAATAAAATTGCTGGAGTTAAAAAAATATATAGATGGGTTGGTGCGGACAGGGGAAATTGATGGTCCTTGAAGTGAGGCCCAGTGACAGTCATGTTACCTTTAGCCATGGCTACGCAGCCCTGGTGGGGAGTACGCAGGCCCATCAAAAGCAGTCTTACATTCAGAGGTCCAGTATTTTGCCACCTACTACAGCCACAGATGTTTTAGTCTACTCCTTTGTTAATGACCGTGTCAAAATTATTTTTTGAATGGGTGGAAGCTTCTATTTTTTTAACATGACTCATGCTTCTCTTACCTGTCATACTGCTCTTTAGACTATTCAATGACTCTCAATAAAAGATAAAGGCATCCTTTAATGCTAGTTGTGGGTTTGCTTGGTTTTTATAAGCTTAAATAGAAACTGTATATAATACACTTCTCAAAACACTACAGTCTATATTGTATCTTCCTCATATACAACATTTAATAAAATCATGAAAAAGAAATGAAAGCTGCCCGTTGAAACTCAAAAGATCTGGATATGCAATTCAATGTGCTTAGGAAAAGATCTAAGATATTCAGTGCTGAACTGAAGAACTTAAGCCTTAAAAGCTACCATTTCTTATTGTGATTTCCCTAGTGCTATTACCTTCCAATGTTTTCTGTGACTTCTGAGATTTATACTACTCTTAGAGTCTTACTTGCTTTCCTTTAATACCCCCTAATCTTAGCGTCCTATTGATACTTTCTCCAAACTCCTGATAAACTCCCTTAAACTTTGCTTCTTTTACTGTTTTTCTGAGAGGCTCCATGCAATTTGTCATCAAGCAATGAACTCCAATTGACACCCCTTTATTCCACTGTTTATGCATCATGTTGCTAGCAAGTAGCTTCAATGTGCGTGTGGAATTTTGTTTTTGTTTAGATAGTGTCTGTATCCAATTTAAATTCTGCTTGCCTATGGGCTTTCCCTGCTGGAACTGCCCTAAACTTTCACACCTGTAGAAGCAGTATATTCTCTTTTAACCTTGACCTATATCTTAACTGCATATGATTTAAGTGAGTGGTTCTTGTAATATCCACATTAATTTTCAAATAGTGCAGTCTGGAACTGTTTATAAGTCCTTAGACACAGAGAGCTATGCAGGAATATTGGATGTGACAGGACATCTACAAGTCTTGACCTTAATTCTTATGCTCTAGTATCTAGGGAATTCTGAATAAAATTCTGTGAGACTGAAAACATAAGAGGAGTTTGTTATTGACATGTACAATGTAAGAAGGTAGCAAAAAGCTCTTTAAAGTCAAATTAAAATAATGCACTTGCAGTAGTAGAAACCATTTCTGGCATATCTCTTCTTCCTCCCTTCATTGTCCCCCCTCCCCCCCCCGCATCCTCCCCCCCCCTCCCACTAGCCAGGCTTGCAGTACTTTTTAGTTTTTCGTCATAATTTCCACATATAAAGACCTTCCACCTGAAAAGCTGCCTCACACTTTTTTTGACCATAATCTCACCTTCTGATTTTACTATAAACATTTCCTGATCTCTTATTATCTTATAATAAGTGTCACTGTTTTGCAAATTATGGTGAACATGGCTAAAAAAGACCCTTTGTATTATACACCTCTGTGGGTGACAGCAAGAATCTTGTCAGTCTTTAAATATCAAAGGCAAACAGTAAGTGATTCTTAGAATAACCTGACTTGCATTTGTAACCTTATTAGTTATAATCCTTAAATATAAATTGTTTGCTGAAATTAAATGATACTCATATGACCCTGGAGTGAAACTACTCTCCTGAACTTGCAGCTAGTGTATCAGTTGGTCCTTTCAATGTTTTACTTCATATATTTATTCAAAATGTTATTCTCTTGCCACTCTGAAGTGGAATGAAATGGTATGAAGATTCTGAGCTTGGAACACAGGAAAATAAAACAGTCTGAGTGTCCTGATGTACATTTCCAAGTATGTACACCTGCTGGTAAAGCACTTGAGAGACACTGTTGTTAAACTAGGTATGATAAAAATAATAATAAAAAAAAAAAGTTTGCCATTAGAAGAACCCTTTAGAAAGCCATGTTCCAAAGCCCATCTGAAGCTATCTTGGGATGATATTGATTTTAGAGATACTGATATATTTCCATATGCTCTCTGCCAATAATAATAATAATAATAATAATAATAATAAATTTCGTACTTGAATAACTACAGGATTTACATATAAAATTCTGTATAAATAAAGGTATATGGCCATCTAGCTCATTCTGGCTTTATCAGGTCTACATAAAGAATAATCTTTGAAGAAGTGTAGCCTGCATTTAAGTTTAACAGCTGTGAGATTTTGCATTCACTCTTTCTTCATGTTTTCAAGAGCTATGTTCTTTGTAAGCCTTCCCTTTTATGCCATTTCATAAAACTGATGTTTCCCATTAAAGATTCAAACTCTCTTCTGGTCTGTAACCTTAATGACACAGAGATCTTTACAATGAGATTTCTAAAAATGACAGATCATATTTTGATTCATATTTCTCTTGTTGTACGGGAATATATAAAAGGTAAAGCTACTGGCTATACCTTCCCTAGTTATTAATAAAGTTTTTAAAAAGTCTATTTTGTGTGAAATAATTTGTTTTAAAACAGCTTTATGCTATTACTTGTCCCTGGGTTTGGATAAATTTGAATGTTCTGGGAGGAAATAATAATATATTCTATAAGTAATTGTTGTGGTTTAGCCCGGCTGGCAGCCAAACACCACACAGCCGTTCGCTCACCCTCCCCCCTCCCTCTCCGGGATGGGGGAGAGAAACGGGAAAGTGAAGTCTGTGAGTTGAGATAAAGACAGTTTATTAAGACAGGGAAAAGAATAACAATAATAATAATAATAACAATAATAATAATAATAATAGTAATAATGTGTACGAAATAAGTGATGCACAATGCAATTGCTCACCACCCGTTGACCGATGCCCAGCCTATCCCCGAGCAGCCGGCCCCCCACCCCGGCTAGCCACCCCTATATATATTGTTCAGCATGACGTCAGATGGTATGGAATACCCCTTTGGCCAGTTTGGGTCAGCTGTCCTGGGTCTGTCCCCTCCCAGCTCCTGCTGCATCCCTAGCCTGCTCACTAGCAGGACAGAGCGAGAAGCTGAAAAGTCCTTGGCTTGGTGTAAGCACTGCTCTACAACAATTAAAACATCAGCATGTTATCAGCTCTTCTCATTCTAATCCAAAACATAGCACCCTGCCAGCTACTAGGAGGAAAATTAACTCTGTCCTACCTGAAATCAGGACAGTAATAATAAAATACTTGCTAATAAAGTAAGACAATATGCAATGATACAGATTCAAGCCTAAAATTAGTGATCTTCATGAACTAAGACAAAAAACTAATAAATAAAGCCATATAAATATATAATGGTGGTATAATGGTGGTCAGTTCTGGTCCTCCCATGGGCTTAATAGCTTCCATACTAACCAGGATGCTAAGAAGGGAAGGAGAAGAAAATAAAGTGCGCACTATATGTGGAACCTGTAAATCCATAAATCCATCATAATACAATTAATTTAATTTTTCCCACCAGAGTATCACTGATATATATATATATATTTACACATTCATTTACTTACTCTAGGTAGACCAGAATGTTCTGAAGATTTGATTACTCAAAATAAATTATGTATCTTTTCTAAAATTCACAACTTAAAGTAGGACAGCTTCCTGAAAATATTCTGGAAAAATACCTTCCATAGTAATTTCTCTGTCAAATGTGCAATACTATATGAGCTACAGCATATCTTTCAATAGAAGCGAATATTGGTATAAAGATAGGGAGTGATAGAGAATCCATTTTTCAATGCCATAATTTTAAAACCTTTTCATTACAATAATTATAAAGCCTATTGAAAACAACTTAGCCTGGAATAGGCTTTATCAAGTTAAATTTCAGGGGATTTCACTGAGATCAAAGTAGTGGATGATTAATACCAAACTTAAATGTGATTCATTTTTTGCTACTCTTTAACAGAACTTAAAATGCAATTCAGCTGAACTCCACTTTGAAATCCCCAGGAATTACTTTGTCAGAATTCCAGGCTCTGTCAAGCTACACTTTTCTGTTGCTAGTGTCAAAATTCAGTGGCACTGCAGCACAACCAGGCTTATTTAACACAGAATATAAACTGACCTGAACAGCAGTACCTAAAACTGCTACATGTACAGATGCACATCATTTTTGTAGTTAAATCTGAAAACAATCAGAATATATATTTTTGTTGAAAATCAAGTTGTCTAAGTTTAAAATAAACCTCTTCTGCAGGACCACAAACTTAAGCTACTCCCTTGAGTTATGGAGTGTTTTCATAGGAAAATGTCTTTTATGCACGTGTGCGTGTGTATATATGTGTGTGTGTGTGTGTGTGTGTGTGTGTGTCGTATGCACTTTATATACTTTATTATCCCTTATTTTACTGCACCCTGATGCGACTGCACTTTTTTGAGCACACATAATTTTTTGACAATACACACGGTACTTTTTCAGTAAAATATTGATTCTTCTATTTAACCCTTGTCCCTAAACACAGTGAAAAAAAAAAATATTCTTCACCTTCCGTTACTCTTCTTGAATCAATTCTGTGCCCTAAAAGCCTAGTTCTTCTGTTTTGATAAATAATTAATCTGGATGAGTTATTCATTTTTTTTTAATTAAATACCAGGTGAAAAGTTCTGGCAAGAAATAACTAGTAATCTGCCCCACAGCAGAGGGAAAGTTTTCTGCACTTGTATAGTATGGTTACAAAGCCTGGATTTTACAGTCAGTATCTATATGAAAGTTGAAAATTCATTTTAAGCTAATGCGATGCAAAGTGGTCTCGCTAGGAAGTTCAGTTTTCACTCATCTAGATTTGCAATCTCATTTACTTGTACAGGCTCACTAATTTGATTGTAATCATGTTACTTATCTTTTAATTTTGTGTGTGGCAGATGTACATCAGAAATGACATGCAGGTGGGAATATCATATATTAAATCAATTTAATCACATTTAAATATTTCAAGGTTTGAGAAAAAAAAAAAAAACCAAAGTCATAGTTAGATAACTGTCTCTAAGCAAAGTGAAAATGCTTTAACATGATAATTGACCTTAAAATAATACAATTATGCCTGCAATTTAGAAGATGCAGCCAGCTGTTTGATTATTTTAAGAGTGACAGAAGAATTTTAAGGTTTGCTGAAGCAAAAATACATTTTACCCCTATTCAAGAGGAAATTATAAGTCTTAATAAATGTATATGAATAATTTGTTTGTTTTCACCTTGAAAGAGATCTTATTATGTGCTCTCAGACACACATGCGCAACGTTACATCTTTTTTGGTTACAGTCCAAGAAAATGTGGACTCAGATCAAGAATCCAGGGAAACCATTTAAGATCATTGCCTGATTTCAGGTGTACCTTAATTTTCTATAGCAGCATCATTTGTGGTGATGATAATTCTGAAGACAAAGGGTCTTCCAGAGACAGTAAGGCTGGGAGTACTTCACGTGATACCATCCTTATCTTGTCTGTCAGTCCCTTCATGACTATCAATCTCTGTGACATTTTTTGGAAGCACCTTATTACTGCCACTAAAATTTCTCATGTCTGGGCCTACTTCTACAAAAGCAGGTCTAACAAATTACGTGGTTTAGTTGTTTAGTTAAGAACATTCCGTGCAAGAAATATTTTATTAAAAGTACATAGGTAATAAAATAATTTTATGTAAAAAAAAGAAATTACATGTCCTCCCCCCAAAATTAATAAATGGATTTAAAATACCATATGTAATCCTTATGCAGATAAGTCAATTTCAACTTATCTAAACCAACCAACAGAGGCCAGGCTGCCACAGCTTCATGCCCCTACGTTCAACTAGGAGCATGTATTCCCAATAGACACACCCATAAACACACATATACAATACACATTCACATGCATACATAGCAAGCCACACTGTATGCATGTGCAGACAGGCACATGCAGTACTTGCAAAAATACAAACAGTACAAAGAGCCTCATCCAAACAGTACAAAGAGCCTCATCCTGTTCCTTTGTGTGGCTGATCAGGATGAAGATCCAATAATGAGAATACATACATATATATAACATGGATATAACATGTATATAACATGTATATAACAGCATGGATATAACATGTATGTAACAGCAGCTGGACTCAGACAGTCTTCACAATAGCTGTTCCTGGATCCCAGTCTTCTCAGTTGCTCACACCTGGGCATGTCACCTCCAAAGCCACAACCCCACTCCAGCTGCCTGTGCTCAGACTTACATGTACAGTAAGCAGTAATGCAGTAAGCAGTACTATAGGCAGTAGTGCTCTCCCCCATTGTCTTCCATGTAGATATGCATGCACACAAATGGGTCTCCCAACCAACCTCCACAGCCCACAGTCTCTCCAGCAGCTGGCCAGGACTCCCCTGGTCTCTCCAGTAACTGGCTCCTTCAGCTGCCTCAACCACAGACACACACATATGAATATCTGGTCCCAAGGGAGTTAAGCTACTCCCTGGCTAGCCTGACTTGATACTTGCTCAAGCACTGACTTGTGTACCCTCACTCACTACCATTGCTGGCAACCCAGACACACAGGCTCTCTCTGTCCTGTGGTTTCACTCCAGTCACTGGAATTAAGACCTCTGTATACATACATTCATACACAAGAGTCCCATTATACAGAAGCAGAGTTTTATGGGAAGACAAGGCAGAGTGTGGTGATGGTTTCTGTAAGACATGGCTAGGCATATATACTGACCAGCACTGTTTACAAGCAACAAGACTCTCTTATCCCCTTCTCCCTCTATTTTCCATGCTTTTTCCTCCCCAAAACACTCAAATCACCCTTTCCTCACCTTTGGTCCTTCCCTAAACATCCCATTGTCTTGTACAATCCCCAAATGTGCTTCCCCTCAGTCTGAGATGCGTACCACAGAGTTGCTCCCCTTGACTCATCTGAGAGGTGTCACAGCTGAACACCGGAACTGATGGTCTCTTGAGATGGCCAAGGGAGGGCAAATGAAGGATGTCCATTTCTCCAGCTTGTTTGCGAAGTTTCCTCTGCAAGTTATTGTTCCTCCTTGCTCTTTCATGTTTGTGGAGATGACCTTTCTTATGGGTTTATCACTCTCCCATGATAGGCCTGGGAATAGCCAGGTGAGGGTATAACTTGGGTTCCCCCACGTGCCATTTTTCCATTGTGCTCCTTTGTGTGTGCGGAGGTGAACTTATTGTGTAACTGGACACACATCATTCAGCTGTACCTCAAAATGACAAACTGTTTGACTCTGGCTGCCTACCACCAAATGAAAATGAATGCCAAAGACATTCATTTATAAGCCGTCTCAGAATCTCAACAAACAAGTAATTGATTACTGTGCTGTGGGTTCTCCATGATCATTAGGTATGCTTTTCCTATAAAGTTTACTTTTCAATTAGTTTATATAAGATCAGAGATATTTTACTCACTTTCTTGTAGGAAAGCTGAACAAATCTTGCAATGACAACTGCATGTTTCTCTTCAGCCTTTTTCAGCCTCTTCCTTGTCTTAGTACTTGCTATTGATAGGATCAAAGTCCTACAGTAATGGAGAAACATCTTAGGAGAAATGCCACAATAATATGTGCTTTTATCTAGATTTATTATATTATGAGAAATAATATTATATTTTTATTTATTAAAATCTGTACTAATATTAAGGAACATTCACCTGGAAATATAGATATATAAAATACAGATTCAATCACAAACAGTTAAGGATTTATATACAGAACAACTTAGAAAGCAACTTTAATTAACCTAGGTCTACATTACAAACTAAAGCTAGCATAGTTATGTCAAACAGATTGTAGGCAGACATCACGCTATAACTGGCATGCAGGTGGAAGACCTCTGTTACAGTTATGCCCTCCAGCTGCTCATTATTACCCTTTTGCCAGCAGAACTGGGAGGGCAGTAACCTCCAGCAGAGTGGTTTGTGTGAGTGATCCCTCATCCACTTCAGGCAAAATCACCCAGGTAAGCACAAGCAATTTAAATAGTTGGCTTGAGGCTGCAGGCAGATACCCTCTTTCAGATCTAGCTGTGTTGACAATTGTTCCTAATCCTTTCTGTGCTGGATTCTGTGCCACTGTCAGAAAGTTCAGCTAAATTGTAGATGACTTGGGACTACTTCTGAGACAAGATAGTTAAGACCTACATACACACTGTTTGAGCTCAATTGCTAACCTGATGGTAGCAATTCTGTGGTGGTCTCTGTTATAAGCAGTCTGTTTTTTTTTTTTTTCCCTCTTTATCATCTGAAAATTTGACTGACTTTCGTCTGAATGTGGATTAGACGGAATTTGCCAGAAACACTTCATGAGCTGAGCTGTGGAAAGGAGTGAGCTCCAGCTAATGGAAAAGGGACAGATAACTAGGACTGGCATATCATCAGCAGCAGAGGTGCCTGTTTGTAACTTCAGGCAGCTAAGAGTGACAAGAGATTCAATCCCTTACTGACATAGTTTTGCTCACAAGTGAAGAAGAGGCTTTACAGACACCATTATAAGACTGCATTTGTTCTGTTTGAGCCACATGTTAGAAAGGCTTTCTACACTTGTACAAAGTATGGTTTTTCATCCGTGTCAGTATCATGCTGCCAGTAAAATAGTTGATACTGCATCTGATCCCAAGTTCCAAATATACTACCAAAAACATATGCCCTACTAAAAGAAAACTGCAGTTAAAGCAATATATAAAAAGCATTTTACTTATATTCTATTAGCTGGTATCAAACCTGAGCCTTATCTAATTTAGTGCAATTGAATGTGACAATGTTAGGAAGCATACTGAAAGTTTTGCTGAACCTGTCTATTCAAAACATAAATTCTCCCAGTTTTGTTTATATTAAAGGCCAGCCTTTTCAGAATGTAAGCAATGAAGATTCATCATGTGATTTTAAACAGCAATAAATAATTTTATGGATAAGCCTAACCTATATTTTATTGAATATAATAAAACACCTTAGGAAGGGAAAAGCATTTTAGTATTTGTAACACAATGAACAAGAAAGATTTTGTTAGGACAGAGTGCATTATAAATGTATTACCAATAAATATTGTGTTCATTTTGTAACTGTTAAAACTGCTGCTAGGCAGCATTGTTGCATTGGTCTGAAGGGATTTAACAAAACAGACGGTTACTCAGACCTCTTCCAACCACACTGTAAGGAGGGGATGGGCAGAGTCACAGAGATCAGCTGCAGCACACACCTGCTAGAAAAGCAGTCCCTTTTGCCAATGTCTTTCAGTCACTCTAGGTCAGTGTGTAATCACAGTACATTTAGTGCATGTGCCACCAATATAAACAGTCTGTGACTTCAGTCAATGATTCTTTAACTGAAATGAACATCATTAAATAAAATGTACTGAATGCTTATTCAGTACGATTCAGGGGGAAAAAAAAAAAAAGAAAGAAAAGAAAAAAGTAACAAAAATACATGAGCTTAAGTTAGCTAATAAAGAGGCAACATGACATGAATGCAGGTCAGGGAGGTCTTCAGAATGGTTAAGCAACTTTCTGGGAGGGTTGGGGTTGTTAGCAGAAACTTAAGCAGATGAGTCCATTGATAGTATGAGCTAAATCAAGCTGGCACTTGTCAGTAAACATGCATTGTAATCACACCGTCATTTTGTTATACGGAAATACTCTAATTTTTTTGTTTGCCCTGCAGTGGCATTAATTCTACTTTTACAGGTGCTCACGTCTCCTTTGCAATATACATACAAGGTGAATCAGTTATATGTTGATTAACATCGATGCCTTTCTCCTATAACCCCATGAATAATAAGTGAAGTAATGGAAGTGAATAACTGTCTTTAAAGATAAGTTACTGTAAAATCTTCAACCTTCCATGCTGAATAATTTACTGAAATACGTAGTTCCACATACCATTGCTAGCTGCATCAGTAGCAGATTAACTTTTACCTTTTATCTTGATTACAACTGCTTCTTTAGTCTCTCTAATGCTAATCTTAGCTCTTTAATCTATTCAAGTCACAGCTCCTAAAATTATCATCTTCATCTCTCATTTCTTCTTTTACACATCAATGAAGAGTCCAGGTACTGATGCCCTTTTCCACAATGCAATAGATATAGGATCTCCATCCTGAAGGCCTTATACAAGGTAGACTTAATTTTTTACTTTATCTCTTCTCTGCATTGCTACTGATGGTCTTAATGTTCTGTTCTCTCTCCAAGTTCTGCTTCAGGTTTTAATGTTGATTTATTTGTAAGTAGTATACTCCCTGATCCAAATTTTTCTCATTTAAAATTTCCTAAAAAATGACATTATTCTATGAAGTTATTAATAATTACATCAATGTAATGGGAATGGGAATGGGAAGAATAAAATCTAGTGTGGTAAAGCTCTGAGTTACTCATTTCTTAATTTTATCCTTATCCTTCTGAGAATATAGTAGAATATAGTATTGCCATATTTTGTACAGTAAAAACACATTATCAGTGAGAATTAGTAATAAATTTTGATTGTTAACAATAATTTATAGTACTGTACTTGCCCCCATCTGACTTACTCGTGGAATACTTCAATAAAGCCCCTATTTAGCAAAATGTTTTTCTGACTTGATATGAACGAGAAACTTATAACCCCCAAATAGATACCTCAGGTTAGGTCCCTAAACTCTTATTTGGCTGTGTATACTATTGGCCTGCATTTTTTATAACATCTGGGTGTTTAGAATCCTTCACCAGAGTTGATAGATGAGCTTTCCAAATGGCAAGCCAAAACCATTCCACTGCTTTCTGAAAGTATTTTTCCTGTATTACGTACATGTGGTAGCATTAATTGGCTTACTCATCTGTTAACCCTCTTTGCAACCCTCAGTACAAAATGTCTTTTGGAACATATTTCAATATTCATTAATTCTGACAATTTATCATCACTACCTCATAGTTACTGTGTCAGTGACAACAAGTGTCACGGAGAACTTCTAAATGATGTCCCCTGGGATGACATTCCACGGCATATTCAACCTTGCTGGTAAGGTCAATGACACAGATTTGCTTTCAACAATGTAATCCAGGCCAAGAGTGACAGCCAGACTATGCAGCATGACAGAAGCAAGGACGGTTTGAAAAGGCTTTTCATTTGTAAATGACAGAAACAAGTTTTACTGGGAATTCCAAATTTAGCCAAGCTAGGAGCATCTTTAAACAGAATAGATCTCTACTTCTCGAACTTGTTTGGGATGTAAAAGTTGAGATACTAGTGTTTTGGCTCTGTCATTCCCAATATATACTGCCTTCTCAGTGATTCTGGCATCAATCTATGTATTTATAATCCCTATGGAAGCAGAGGGAAACATCACTTGCCATTGATAATCTTTCCAGTATTTTTTTTCCCCACACTCCTTTTTTAGCAACCACAGATACTTTTTTAAGCTCCATTTGATATTACAATTGTGATGTCTTCTTTAGATGTGAACTTTCTGGGTCAGCATACCCAAAAGTTTATGTATTAAAAAAAAAAAAATCCTTAACTCATCGTAGTGGGTTTATGTGGCCAGGCTTTGGTAGCAGGGGGCTACAGGGGTGGCTTCTGGAATCCAGAAGCTGCCCCATGTTAGATAAGGGACCCTCCACTAGCCAGAGCTGAGCCAATAGGTGATGTTGTTTGCGCCTCTGTGAGAGCATATTTAAGAAAGGAAAAAAACTGCTGCTCAACAGCAGCAGGGAGATGAGTGAGAAACAGCCAGGCAGACACCAAGATCAGTGCAGAAGGAGGGCACGAGGCGCTCCAGGCACGGAGCAGAAGTTCCCCTCCAGCCTGTGGAGAGGCCCCTGGTGGAGCAGGCTATCCCCCTGCAGCCCATGGAGTACCACAGCAGAGCAGATCTCCACGCTGCAGCCTGTGGAGGAGCCCTTGGTGGAGCAGGTGGATGTGGCTTGGAGGAGGCTGTGGCCTGTGGAGAACCCCTGCAAGAGCTGACTCTGGGCTGGAGCTGTAGCCCATGAAGAGGTAACCACGTAGGAGCAGGTGACCTGATGAGAGCTGCAGCCCATGGGGTACATATGTGTGTTGCCTTTATGTGTGCCTATTGGGTAGTCTGACTTTTTGTTAGCTGGACCTGGGAACATGGAAATATCTCTACTGTCAACAAGATTTGAGAGCTCCTGACAATTTCTACTTTAATTCCTCTTGTCCTTGCAACTTACTCTTTTCACTGCCGTGGACTAGCAGGTTCTCCTGTTCTGCAGCAACAAAGTTTGCAGTGGCTTTATCTAGTGGAATTCAGACCTATTCAGATATCACCTAAGGGTGAGACAAAAATTCATCTCTTGGTATAATTGTTTAGATGATAGATATCAACAATACTACAGCAGCTGCAGGGCTGGCTTTAAAAACATGTTCATACTTTTATGCATTTTATGTAAAGCCCCTAGTCTTTCAAAATAAACCTTAATACACATATATATGTCATCTGTCATATGTTGAGAAAAACATGATTTAAATAAAGAATTTAATTTGAAAAGGAAGTAAATATGTAGACATGATTATGAATTGTATAAAAACATTGCAGATATCCTCTGATGTTACATGGGCTCTCTTCTAACAGACACTGAGTAAGAAGTCTTAGTAGTAATGTGCTCTTACCACAATAATCTCAGTTATGAAAGCTTTTAAGTAAAACAGTAATGACTACTGTGTAATTAAAAAGAATGCAAGGAAATTGTTCTCTCAACATTGAAACAAATGACTTCCTTGTCATCCTGAATTTAGCAATTAAGTTTTCACCAATTAAAAAGGAAGAGAAATTATAATAAAAGATTTGCCCTATCATGTTAAAGAAGCTGAATATCTTGCAGTTCATGCTAAGAAGCATGATTTCATGTCAGGTCATGGTAAGGAAAAACACTTGTGATTGAACATCAATACATTACTGTATATGTCTTATGTTTTCAAATAGAAATGCTATCTAGCCACTGCAATAAAACTAATAGAAAGGACTAGATGCAGTACAGTATGTAGTCATATCATAATACTTACCTTTAGGCAGTCATTGCCTTATCTAAAATCCTGTGTCAGGTGGTTGGGCTCCTCAATGTGACAAAAACAAGGTACCTCAAAACTGTAATACAAAATACTACCTGAGTAATAAGTATTTATTTGCCCACAAGTTTACTTAGAAGTGGCTCACAGATCACTATAGAACAGTCTGAAATCACACCTCTCCTAAGTTCTAATAACACATCTTAGTGATTCAATACAGTGAATGTCTGTGCTACAGGCTGACAGAACAAATGCACTAATTTAGGGTAGCTCACGACACTACCAAAATTAAGATTTCTGGGGAATGTGTGCAAGCGTTTGCCACATGGATGCAAAGAAAGGAGGTGAAGGATCTATCCCTGCTACCTGCAGAGCAGAGGCAGTTTAGAAAGCATGTCCTTACTCCTGTTAACTGCAGTCACAGTTCCCATTTGAGATCAGGTAATTGACTGTGGTTGAGCTTCTCTTCTATTTAAGTGCAAACCCTACCAGATTAACTGAAACCACCAAAGGCATTGTAAACTAATACATTTGACTTTGTCCAGAAAGGCACTAGCAGCATAAACACTGCCAGGTATGGATCAGAGGTTGTTGAAGCTGTTTTTCACTGTTTTTCAGACTGTAACTGCTAGGTCATAGATCAGAGAAAGGCCTAGCGCATCAGCTATGGGTTTGGATTTGACTTGCAAGCCAATGTCCTGCAGCTGAGATTAACATCAAGGAGAGGTCATGAACAGAATGGTTTAGGAATATCCTTAAACTACTGAATCAGGAAAACAGGAAGGTTCCACCGACTCATACACTGAATTTTTATCGAGAGGATAGATGTCTGGTTTTTATATACAGTTTCTCAAAGGATTCAATAATGTCTTTACATTTAAACATGGGCAAGGAGAAGAGAAAGCCCTCTACTATTTAGATTTAAATTAGATATTTTGCAGGATAAAACATTCTTCCAGAAAAATGAAACAACAGGGTTCAGCCCTGCTGTCTTTCTCAATTAACTCGGATCAGTGCCTTCCCTGAGACCTCTGCAAGATTAAAATTACCAGATTATGAGCTAACTATGTAAATTCTTTTAGTGTCTCTTTCTGGTGTTCTGCCATGAGCCCAACTATCTGAGATTCATTCCTATCATTGAGAATGATGTCAAATCTTTTCCCTGCATAATGAATATTTTCAAATGCAGTATGTCTCATGCCATCAAAAATTGCTTGTCACATTCTTGTCATTTGTACTGTTTCTTGCAACCTACCCTTTTGCTTCTCTATTACAGAGTTAAAAAACAGCATGGTAAACGGCAAATGATTAAGTGGTTCAAATGCACTATTAAGTAGCATTAGAATTTGAAGATAATTGAAAAAAATATAATGCAAATCTTCAACAATTTTAGTTAATTAAAGGTTTTGTGTGTGTGTTTGTGTTTCTTTCCCACTAATTATGGGTGTTGTTTTTTTTTCTTTCGCTTGGGGGGGGAGTTTTTTTTCAGTTTGAAAGATGTGTATATATTTTTTTTATTATTATTTTTGCTCTACTCAATATGTTCATATTAAATCAGACAAGCCTTCCCTGTTAGCTCTGTTAAGAGGTGTTTCATATACTTCACATCAATGCACATTTCAGTGATGGAGTCAAATAATAACAATAAAAAAGGTAAAATCCTGATCCTATGGGATCCATACATGACTTGGTGTCACATTTTCAGACATATTCAAGTGTGCCATTTAGGCACCTGAACTGGAGTTCCAAACTAGAAGTGCCTAAATAGCTTAAGAATCTAACTCTCACTGAAAATGAACTAGTAATTTTTCTCTCATTTTTCCTTAAATAACTTCAAATAATTTCTGCATACTTTCATTGTCTCGCAGCATATTCTGAATCCACATTTCAGATAATTTGGAACATTCAAAATACTTAACTAGGTTTCTAGGTAATATACGTTTTATCTCCATCCAAGAATTCTCCAAGTAAAAGACTTTCAAACACAGCACATAAACTTAATTGCTGTAGTTGTATAACTTCATAATTTTAGTGAGTGCAGATCAGTTTGCAGAGCTGCATTCATGGTAGCCTCATTTCAGATCTTTATTTCTCTTTTACTTTTTTTTTTTTTTTTTGGGGGGGGGGGGGGGTGAGGCAAGGGCCCGGAGGCAGTAATCCATGTCTTAAAGGCTTGCTAAATTAGGCATTATTCTAAAATTTACATAAAGAATTTTACAGGCAGCCTTTAAACCCCCTGACGAGCATTTTGAGGAAACAAATAATAATAATAATAACAATTTAAAAAAAAAAAAAAAAACAAAAACAAAAGAGGACTTAATTGTGCAGTCTGGCTACCGCCTGGCAGGCTTCAAAATACTGCTAAAGGTGTTTCCCTGCAAGTCAAGATGGTTATTTCTAAATTAGTGGCTAGAAAATTGGGACCATGTGAACCTAATAAGGTTCAACAAGTCTTAGTGCAAGGTTCTGCAGCTGGGCTGGGGCAATCCCAGACAGGACTACAGAGTGGGAGAACTCATTGAGAGCAGCCCTGCAGAGAAAGACTTGGAGGTTCTGGTGGATGAAAAGCTCACCATGAGCCAGCAGTGCGTGCTTGCAGCTGCAAGACCAACTGCATCAAAAGAGGTATAGCCAACAGGTCGAGGGAGGTGATTACCTGCTTCTACTCTGTCCTTGTGAGGCCCCACCTGGAGTGTTGCATCCAGGTCTGAAGCACCTAGCACAAGAAAAATGTGGATCTTTTAGAGCAGACCCAGAGGAGGGCCACAAAGTTGATCAGAGGGCTGGAGCACCTTTCCTACGAAGAAAGGTGGAGAGAGCTGGGGATGTTCAGCCTGAAGAAGAAAAGGTTGCAGGGTGACCTTATTGAAGCTTTTCAGTACTTAAAGGGGGCTTATAAAAAAGGTGAAGAGCAACTTTTTGCCTGGGCAGATAATGATAGGAGAAGGGGGAATTGTTTTAAACTAAAAGGCTTAGGAGAGATTTAGATAAGATGTGAAGAGGAAATTCTTCACTCAGAGGGTGGTGAGGTGCTAGAACAGGTTGCCCAGAGAAGTTGTGGATGCCCCATCCCTGGAGGTGTTCAAGACCAGGTTAGTTGAGTCCCTGGGCAGCCTGATCTAGTGGGTGGCATCCCTGCCCATGGCAAGGGGGATGGAACTAGATGTTCTTTAAGTTACCTTCCAACCCAAGCTGTTCTGTAATTCTAAGAAGTTAGGTGTTCTGTAAGTTAAAGACTTGTTTCCTTTTAGAGACTGACTAAAAAATGAGGTTACTGGTGTGTTATATCTTTTGTCTAAATAATACATCCGCTCAGCCTTATTAAGGTATTTGGTGCTAAAGCAGCTGGAGTACGTGGCAATGGGCTTAGCTACCCTAAAGGAAAGAGGCAAAGGTGGAGGTGTAGATTGTGTAGGGCAATGTCTGTTGTAATGAAACTGTGAAATGTACTGTTTTTATTGTGTATCTACAATGAACTTACTTTGTGTTGATGTATTTACTGGGTGGGCATAGCAACTCAAAAGGTAATTATGTGTTTTTGAGAGTCTATTATCTGCTTTCACTATTGCATATTTTTTTTTCTATTAAAATAGGGAGAAAGCTGTCATCCAAGTACTCAAATCTGCAAGAAATATAAGCTAAATCTGTTGCCTAATTTTCTGGGTTAACCTGAGCTCTTAAGTAGTGCTCTGTTTTCCTCCTGCGTGGTGATTGGGATAGTTTGGTTCTGTTTTACTTGTTTCCTGGGTCCTAGGAAGGTTTCAACAGTAGTTATGCCTAGTATAAACAAATGAATTACTTGAATTTATCATGGACTACTGGATTTTATGTCATGGTATGTCCGACTAGTTTTTATCTAATAATCTACTGGCTTGAACATGTGCTGGGGAAATAAATCAGAGTTTTGTGCCTTCATTTAAAAAAAAAAAAAAGGGGGGGGGGATCAAAGCTCAAACTTGTTTAGGACACAAATCAAATATTTTTTTCCTTCTTCTGAAGTGATAGCTCTGCATAAACAAATATAAAATTGAGAGGGTTGTGAACCTCAGTTGATGTTCTGTAGTGCAGTGGCTAAGTCAAGCACAAACAAAAAGAAAATTTGTTTACTGGCAAATAACAGTTACTGTTGATGTGCATGCAACTCCCATGTAGAGTAACCCCAGAGAAAATGGACCTGTTTAAATGCCTCACTTATCTGTAACAACAAATACAATGCAACTTTTCTCCTATTAATGTTGAAGTTGCTTATCCTGTTTGAATGCAATATATGAAGAAACATAGATGTTTGAAATGGGAACTAGACTGCAGGAACAGTTATTTTGTCTGACTGCATTTTGGCACCCAAGCAAGTTGGTACTAACAGCTGCTCTCTATCAGAGAATCCGAGACAAGTATTCAAGGAATTGCTAGTCTGAACACTTCCACACAAGTTAATAACTCTAATTGTATTTGATCCTTAGTGACAGTATTTTAATAGATGTTTATTAGTTTGTAAAAGAGTACTCTCTTCAAGCTATAAGGGACTCCAGGAAGGATTTTTCTGTTTCTTTTCTTCCAAAGGAGATCAGTTTTCTCTTCTGTTCCATATACAGAAGGAGGCAGAAAGCTAATACTATTCTAGTGGGTAGAGCAGTTGAGAAAATGACTGTTATTTCTCATGATGAACGTTCAGTTTTGCAAATTTCAACCGAGTAAGTCAGAGCACCTTACTGGAGAACTGTTTTGGGACTAGATAGGTGAGGAGAAAAATGATGCCTAAGATGTAGTACAGTTGCTGCTTTTTGGGCATCCATTCTGTTTCTCTAGTAGATGGGAGTATGCCTTAGCCATTGTCTTGAAGGAAACAAAAGCTACTATAGTAATCCTGTTTGATTTATGGAATGTCTCTTCCAAAGAACTATTATTTCCCTATTAAAATCCATCTTATTGTGGTTGGAGGTCTGATTCTGTTGACTCAGTCTGCCATACTTAAGCTGCATAAATGAAAATTGATTTTTATTATAACCATTTGTTCAGCATTGTCCTTAAACAATTTACGTGCTATTCTTTTGGAGCATGTTCCCAACAGTTACTCAAAAGCTTAAAGTTGGTAAACAAAGCCTCCCGGGTTTGTTGGATGCTTGTTTTTGACTTCAGTATTTTTAAAGCTCATGATATCTCTTTCAATATAGAAACAACAGTTCTAATCAGAATAGTTTCTGAAATTAACTGATGCACATATGCATTTAAAATGTGACTGAGAAACCCTTCCCTAAGACGGCTTAATTTTCCTTAAGTTTTATCATAGATTCATAGAATATTTTTGAGTTGGAAGGGACCCACAAGGATCATGGAGTCCAACTCCTGGCTCCACACAGGACAACCTAAAAATCAGACCATGTGTCTGAGAGTGTTGTACAAATCCTTCTTGAGCTCTGGCAGGCTCAGTGCTGTGACCACTGCCCTGGGGAGCCTGTCCCAGTGCCTGACCACCCTCTGGGTGAAGAACCTTTTCCTAACACCCAGCCTGACCTTCCCCTGTCCCAGCTCCATGCCGTTCCCTCGGGTCCTGTCGCTGTCCCCAGAGAGCAGAGCTCAGCGCCTGCCCCTCCGCTCCCCTCTTGAGGGAGCTGCAGGCCGCCATGAGGCCTCTCCTCAGCCTGCTCTGCTCTGGGCTGAACAAACCAAGGGACCTCAGCCGCTCCTCGTATGTCTTCCCCTCTAGACTCTATCTTTGCAGCCCTCCTTTGGACACCCTCTAATAGTTCTATGTCTTTCTCATATTATGGTGCCCAAAACTGCATGCAGTACTAGAGGCGAGGCCGCACCAGAGCAGAGCAAAGTGAGACAATCACTTCCCTTGACCAGCTAGCAGTGCTGTGCCTGATGTACCCTGGCATATGCTTGGCCCTTTTGGCTGCTAGGGAATGCTGTTGACTCATTCAACTTGCTGTCAATCAGCCTCCCCCCCAATCCCTTTTTGAAGTGCTGCTGTCCAGCCTCTCATCCCCCAGTCTGTACATATAACCTGTGTTGCCCCATCCCAGGTGCAGAATCCAGAACTTGCTCTTCTTAAACATCATATAGTTGGTGATCACTCAGCTCTCTGATTTGTCAAGACCTTTGCAAGGCCTCTCTACCCTTGTGGGAGTTAACAGCTCCTCTCAGTTTAGTGTCATCCACAAATTTAGTATACTTTCAAGTCGTATCCAAGTCATTTTTGAAAACATTGAAGAGAACTGCCACTAAGACGGTCTTTTGGTCTTTTTTTCAGAATGCTTGTCTGATTACCTCCCTCCCCCCTTGGTCTGTACAACTAATCACCAAGCAAAAAACTTGGGCAGGAACTGCTTGCCATTACTCATGCATAAATGAGGTTTCTGTATCCCTTAATAATACAAGGAGTTACTGATGATCAAATTGTTATTTGTAATGACTGTTAGATTTGGCTTATAGGTATACGAGAAACTCTTCTCTAGGGAGAAGAGGGGAGCTCTTAGATTTACCGTTGTTGCTCAAATGGTCATGTAACTTATATCCTAATAATAAGGTTAAACAGTGATGAGTTAAATAAGTCTGTTTTGGTGATAAATGTAGAGAAATAAATAAGAATAGCAAGTTCCATTTTTACTTCTCAAACAGTTAGTTTCCCTGTTGTAAATTAAGTAGCTGACCATCACTGCAGACAGGTGGTAAGCCTAAATTCAGGAGTACCTGTAGACCACCAGGACAAATATTTAAAATTAACATATTGTAAGACCTTGTTGCCATCTAGCTTCCCAAGGTCAAATTAATTTAGTGCAATTTACCTTTAACATTAACAAACACTTGAGTTTCTAGAGTAAATTAATATTAAAGGTGTGCATATAGTCTAAAAATATGTACTCTTCTATCTGTCTTACTGAAGTAATAGCATATAGGTATATATTCTTGCTAAATAATTAGATAATAGATTGGCATTGAGATAATTTTCAGACTGCAGTGTGGAAACCCTCTAGAAATATAGACTTACCTTCCAAAGCAGGTTTAGCCATGTTTTCCCTTTGAGCATCACTTGTCTGCTGAGTAACAACTGAAATTTTGATGTAACTTGCATTTGTATGGAAAATCTAAAACAGATTAAGGGATATAGCTGTCTGTGCTCCATGGCTACATTTATGGTTTGAACAAATTGTTTAAGTGCAAGTTCTAACATCAGAAGCCGTGATTGGTTGCTACCTTCAGTATTGTACTCTACTATTTTGGATGCCTATCTGCTGGCAGAAGCTGCCCTAAATTCAAACTGCTGGCACCTAAATTCATGCACAAGATGAGAAATACTTGCTAACAAGCTATTCCATTAGAACCTAATGTTCTTGGGGAAACGTGGTTAAATGGCCACTGTGCAAACAGAAAATCTGATTTGGAAAACCTGTACTGCAAACCTGCATTCTATCTCATGCTGGAATGGTACTCTTGAGTAAAGGGCTATCTGGCCTTCTAGAAAGCTTTCTATCTAAAAAGCAAAATTCATGCAAAGGTCTTAAAAATAGGCAATATCAACCTCTGAATATCTAAGGAAGGCTTCTAGTGCACAAAATCCAATGACATTTATTAGCTTCATTATAGCACTCTTTTCCCTGACTTTATTAGAAGTTGGCTACCTTAGCTGAACAAGTGGGCTTTGAAGAAGCAACATACTTTGGCATGTTTTTTTTTTAATTATTATTTTATATATATATAAAACATTCTCCAAAGGTACCAGATGTGTGACCTTGACTTCAGTATGGAAGGTTTTAGTTTAGTGAACCCAAATGACCAAAATTGCATTATGTCATGGTTTTGGCCAGGATAGAGTTAATTTTCTTCATAGAGGCTTGTAGAATGCTGTGTTTGGGAGTTTTGACAAAAATAGTGGTGATAACACACTGATGTTTTCAGCTGCTGCAGAGCAGCACTTACACAGAGCCAAGGACTTTTCTGCTTTTGGTGCCGCCCTGCCAGCGAGGAGGCTGGGGGTGCACAGGAGCTGGGAGGGGACACAGCCAGGACAGATGGCCCAGGCTGAGCAAAGAGATGTCCCATACTCTGTGGAGTCATGCTCAGCAATAACAGCTGGTGTAAAGGAGAAGGAAGGGGGGGCATTTGGAATGATGGTGTTTGTCTTCCCAAGAAACTGTTATGCTGGAAGTGGCTGGGAAGAAAAGAATAAATTCCTTGTTTTAACTTGCTTGTGCACGCAGCTTTTGCTTTACCTAGTAAACTATCTTTATCTCAGCTCATGAGTACTCACACTTTAACCTTTCTGATTCTCTTCCCCATCTCACCCGTGGAGAGTGAGTGAGTGGCTGTGTACTTACTGCCTGTTGGAGTTAAACCCTAACACGTTATCAAGTTAGCCAGTCACTATGTTGCGAGTAAACCATGTGAGGTTGGATTCTGAAAAGTTTGCAAAACAGTTACTAAAGGTGTCAGTGATAACAGGAATGAACATGACTGTTTTAAAACAGTACAATTATGAGAACGGGGAATTGCTCAGCTAACGAATGGAGGTTAATCTCCTGAAAGATAACGGCCTTTCATCATAACCTAGGAAGTTGCTGCTCAAGTTTAGTACCTTAGGGGTAACGTACCAATGGTGTCTTATAGCTTTTTACAAAGTCTCAATTCAGTGGAGTCTAGATGAGCCAATTGCTGCTTACACTTAGTAATTAATACTTAAGATGCATTACCCTTGAGGAGGCTGCAAAAATTGTACAAGCTTGCTGATAGTGTGTTTTTAGCTTCTAACTTTAGATGGCTTTTGTGTGTTACCCAGGCAAATTATTGTAAATATGCAGTCTGAATAACAGGGACAGTCTTCTTGTTTTCTGCTCACTGATACAACTTCAGTGACATTAGTCCAAATGAGGAATTATAAGCAGGAACAATACTTGTCTGTCAGTGTCCTAATTTAATGGCAAGGTCACTTCTATACTTTTCTAAAATCTTAAATATTTTATGTATACATTACAAAAAAAAAAAAGGCAGTTTCTTCAAAGCCAACTTGTTCAAACAAAATAGTTGACTCCAAGAAATAATTGAACGCAGGACCAAATAGGGTTAAAAGTTCTTTATTGGCTTTTGCTGTTGTCATTGTTCTTCTTGGTTTATTATTTTTTTAGCAACACTAACTAGCAATCTACTGACACATTAACTAGCAATCGTGGTACTGTGCATTCAGAATCAATGCCAACAATACAGCAGATAATGCGAAAAAACTAGACACTTACAAAATGTTGATGAATGACCATAAATTTGTGAGCACTCTTCTTTTACAAATGTCTCAAGGTCTTAATTACATGGACGCATTCACACAGTCACACCCGCACAGTATTACGCATTACCAATAGACTCCCTCTCATGGTACTGCGGGGTCCTCTGCTGGCACACACTTGCATTGGAAATGGGGTGCTCCAGCGTTATGCATACCTGTGCAGCAATCTCCCTACTACTCACTAGTGTGTATGCAGATGATGAAGCCTCACAAGAGTATGAGTACCTCCCCTCCTCCCTAGCCCCAGCCCCCGAGTGTGGAGCCCCACATGCTGCATCCCACACTGTCACTTCAGGAGCTGGTGCAGGATCCTCACATCCTCAGATGGGGTGATTGCTCTGTCCAGCTTGGGTGAAGGCTGTGATGCCCAAGGCAGGCTTCTGGCAGCACCAAACTATTTTGTATGCATTTCTCTCTTCTCACTAACATTTTTTTTCCACATTTCTTTCATACTTCTCTTTCAAGCTGACTAGTCTTTTTTTATTTTTTCATGTCTTTCTCTAACAGTTTAATCCAATTGATGTTCATCTTCTTCAGTGTTATTGTTGGTTTAAGTCTTGTTTTTGTTGTTTTGGGAGGGCTTTTTTTTTTTAAGTTATGTTCCTATGTTCCTTTCTTATCCGCTATTGTTATTGTCCAGACTATTTTACCAAGACAAAGCCAGTAGGGTTACTCCAAAGGTGTAGTGCTTATAGTTTAAATGCCTCCACAGCGTTGTTACAAGAGCAGCCTGAACTCAAGGAGTCAACAGATTCCAACTATCTTGGTGAAATATTGAGGCTTGACTACAAAAGGCAATCCAGATTTCTGCAGACAGCTTAAGTGTCAGCATGGTACCATATATCCCATATTCAGGCTGTATGTGCATATATGGATTCTTTTGGGGTAGTTATCCAGGCTCAGATTCTGTTCTTCCAGCACCTCTGAATGATAGTACTGCTTGTGGCTTGCATTAATACTCTATAAAAATGAAGTTAGGCTTATAGTTTCTTTTTGTTTGTTTTCCACAGGCTGATACTGAAAATGCACAGCTAATTTTTAAGGTCATCTTCCAGATGTGATAGAAGCAGGGAAAATAACACTTAGCAGCAGCAGCTACATCTTCAGCTGTTGAAAGGTAGGTGCCTGAGGATTTGATTTCCACAGTTAACTTCATGTACAAGTGTTGTTTTTTTCTCAGTAGTGAGAGTACACACATTTTGTTTCTTCTCATGTGCTTTATGACTGCTATGATTTTCAGCCTACATAACCTCAACATCAGCTCTGTTCCATTTCTGTACAAGATACCTGAATTCACGTTACCAGACTAATGTGAAGTAAATCTAATTAAGAGGTTTAGATTATTCTCAAAGACTGGTCTGTGGACAAATTTTTGAACGTAGCATACCTTTTGCCCTGCTTGTACATCTTCTAGACAGATATTGTGTTTAAAGCAAAACCTGCAGTGTAACTCTGGTATGAGAGTCTTTGCTGTCTTGAGAAAATATCTTGTGCACTATGGCCAGTGCTTAGTGGGAGTATGTGTGTATGTAAAATGTTTGAAGGAAATGTACTACTTTAATTTTGAGTTCTGATTTATCTGGCTAGCGGAACAATGGCTGTGATGCACCATAACCTCCAACATAAGCCTAGGGCTTTGCAATGATAATAATACTTGTTAGTTCTGCTACCCGAACACTTTTTAAAATCCAGCTAAAAGGTGAAATTATGTGATGCAGCTTGAGCTGAATTTACGCCCCAAAGCTGATGAAAGGAGGAAGTCTTTACTTCCATTCTTTCAACTGGCTTTGTTTATCTTACCCTGTAGTAAGTCAATTCAGTTTTCCTAATCTGTTGGAGAACTCTTTTCAATTGTTGTATTGTTTTGTTTTCTTTTGTTTTGTTATGTTATTTAAGTGAGGAATCGAAAGGGTCAAGCGAATGCCAGTGGAAAGGGGAGGAGGGAGCATGGGACCTCTCTTTTGATGAATAGATCTAAAGTTGTAAGAAATATCAACTTTAGCCTAAGACCTCTGAGAAAAAGCTGAATTTGTATGTCTGTACAGAACCCGCAACAATCAAGTCTTGATCCTGAACTAAAAACTCCATTTTCTGCTGTAGTACAACAGTATCTGAGCTATAAACATTTTATGTTGCTGAAAACCAGGTTATAAGTGAAGGAAAAACAGTCCTTCATGACTTCTGCCCCTCAACACCCCTCTGCATCAATGCACTTTCGTGTTCTTGGATTCATCTTTCAATTGTGCTTTTGCACAACAGTTGCTATAATGTGCCTCTGGGCATGGCATTACTGTAATAAATAATTACAACCATAATAACACAAAGCAGGCATGACATCTTTTGTTTTTTTGACTTTAGAAATGAATCTGCTTGTAAAGCAATTTTCTTCATTATGCATCACTTGAAAGCATTTTGCCTGCTCTAACTGTATCCTCACACTTCATTATTTCAAGTTCATGTTCCACTAGTTTCTTTAGGTAGGTAAATGTTTCATTCTTGTAAGTTGATTTCAGTGAACAATGGATCAGGGTCTTTTTTTTTTATGTGAAAGTGTGAAATTTCAAAGACAGACACTTGATCAGTACTACAAAATCAAGTAGGGTGAATTCTTTTTTCTTAGCATGATCTCCTAGTGTGAGAAGCATCAAGTTTCTGAAGGTAACAGCCCTAACGTATTATTCAGTTTATTGTGATGCATGTGTAAGCTTATAAGCATTTGGAATTCTAATGCTGTTATGCCCTCACTCAGGGATCAAGAACACTATCAGCTTTGACTGAGTTCAGTCATGAAAGGGAAGTATGCTGAAGGTAGAAGCAGGGATGGCCTACCTAGGAGAAACAGAGATTTTGCCTAAGCATGTAGGAATAGTGCTAGGAAGGCCATGGAGCATTCAGAAGATAGTGTCAGATTCATCTTGAAGGTGCATTCTGATAGAACAAAAGACAATGAGCACTGTTTGGGACATGGAAAACTCTGAATAGTTATAAAGAAAATTATTACCGTAACAAGAGTCTGTTGAAAGAGATTGTCCAGAGAGCTTGTGGAATCTCCATCCTTTAGAAATATGTGAAACTTGAGTGGAAAAGTCCCTAAGCAACCTGAGCTGATTGACCAACGATGAGCACAGAATTGGACCACATAACATCCAGAAATCCAACCTGAAGTACATATAATTCTGTGCAAGGCATCTTTGAAGCTTCACTTAAAACTTTGAGGAAAATTCTTTGGTCACATAATAAGTGACTGTTCCCACAAATCGTGTTGTAAACTAATGTACTTGAATAGGTTTACACAGATGTTCTTTCATCTGCTCTCATTTGCTCTCACTTTAATAGGAAATAGAAATTTAATAGAAAATGCTTTCATTTGCTCTCACTTTAATAGGTCTGCCTTATGATTCAGGGCTAAATATGTTTTTGAAGTGAGCATTTTACTTCCCACTTCATGTGCCAGGTAAGTTTAAACTCACAAAATCCCACTAAGCTTTGAATATTTCTTAATTATTTTTCTTTGTGCGCCTTTTAAATGAGTTTTAACATTTATGATACCCTCATGCATAAAGACAGTGCAGCAATAATGTTTCTGTCTTGGGTCCTACTGTTTTAATAGCATTTTTAAATCTCTTTAGGACTGTGCTCCACAGCTTAAGAGTCAGAAAGTACTGCTACAAGTCATCAGTAAACAAAGTTCCTTTGGATCTCAAATATCTGTGGTGGCCCCATCCCTGATCTGTTTAAGTCTTATGTTCTCACCTGCTTGGTACCAGTATTTCTGTTACATCATGATAATATGGGAAAACCATTTTTTACTCTTGTGACCACACTTCCCATTCTCATAAAAGAACTGTAAACATAAAGCTTCATGATTTATGGGCATGGGAGAAGGGAGGCAAACCTCTATAAATTAGGAAAAGTACAGAAACTGGTCTGTTCTGTGTTCATTGATCTTCCAGAAAATTCAAGTTGTAATTAGGGTACTTCACTGTCATATTTCCAATGACAGTATAAATAAACAAGATGCTGTACTGTGATGGGCCACTCAAAAAGAGTGGAGAATAGGTTTGAGGCATATTGACACACCTTTGATATGTATACCATGAAGATATGCTATTCCTAGTTGCTAGACTCCTCCAAAACTGTACAAACACAGTCAACATCACCACTGTAATATTTTGAGTACGGGAACTATCTCCATAACTGACATCCATCAAAGGATGCAGAATGAATGGAACTGAATATTCCTAGGCTAGCTTTGTACTTTTGAATTTCTTACTTTGTAGTCTTTCCCTGTACCCTTTGCAGTATTGATCATGCCCTATTTTGACCCAGAGAAACAGTAGGAAGGTACTCTTGTCTTAAAAAGGTGATACAGAAATTGTCACTTGTTGCACAGAATGATCAGAGGAAAAAAATATATATATTCCTTTCTAATTATCTGCACAAGAAACTCAAATCTCTGGTACTTGGCAGTTTCTTTCTGCCTTTTTTGTGTGTGTGTGTGTGTATGTAGTTTACTGAGATTAAAATAATTAAAAAATGCTGTTGAAGAGCTGCATTTTAATTATGTCTCATATGACCTAGTTTTTAATTATGGAGTCCTTTGGCATATTTTGTTACATAACTGGTCACGTTTCTGAAACCCTTGGAATATCCTGCACATTGCTGGGCTGCTGGAATTTAGGACAAGTGTACCTATGAATACGGAATTCTAACATCTACTTTACTGAATACAGTAAGTGGCTTGTTAATGTTCCTTCAAAACAGCAGGTCTGCTATGCTTGACAAGGAAGCACATTATTTTTTTCAAACCTGTTTTATTAAGCAAAGTTTAACTGGATCAACATAAAACCAGAATCATAGGCACTCTACTCAAAGAATATAGTGTTTTATGTATCATGATGGGAATAAATGATTTTTCCTTAGTACTAGAAAATATCATAAAGGTCCAGTGACAGTAATCAGTCTGAAATCAGTCTTAATGTAGTATGAAAATATTTTATTTTAAAAAATGATGAGGCTTACTAATTCCCGAGGCAGTTTTTAATTTTCTTCATCTTGATGTTTTATCTCTTGCGCTTCTATTAGGAAGTTTTAGGAAGGCATATAACAGGGCCTGCATCCAAAATTGAGACAAAAACCATTCTAACATAGATGGAACCATATTTCTAATTATTCACTCTTGCCAACTGGTCTATAAGAGATCAACTCCAGTCATAGGCTTCATGACAAGTGGGAAAATAAATTGTTCAAGAGAAGATGCAAATTAGGGACAAAGTTCAGCTGACTCTCAGAATGTATAATTATACTTTGATATGTCACAGAGTAAGACAGTCTTACTTGATTTCAATTTTGTAAACTTAAAATGTTTGTCTGGAAAAATGGTAGAGGAGGGGAGTTTGAAAACTGTTAATTCTTGAGAAATCTCAGTTTCACCTTGAAAAACAAATCCAAAGCAACTAAGAAAAACACCTTTCTTGAATGCATTTTCAAATGACAATAATGTACTGATGAATCTGTGATTACATTTATTGTATGCATGAGGTGGAGTGGCCCTAAATGAACCACTGGTGGTCTGAAGACAAAGATTTTAACATATGGACTCCTGAAGAATACAAAGTATACTGCATAATATCCTGATAATGAGCAAAAAAGCATCAATAATGATGACCAAAAAAAAAAAAAAAAAAAGAAAAGGAGAAAAAAAAAACAAACGAAGATTTGGATGCCTTGAAAAGCAGTCCTAGCACAACAAGATTTGAAAGTTTGAATATAATGTGTAAGCACAGAATATGATTAACAGTGTGTAGCTGCCACTGTGCAACACTTCAAGAGCTGTGCAACATAATTGGTACTGAAAAGTCAAGGTTCCTAAAGTAGCTCGCCATTAGAGTTGTTAGAAACCTCATTTTGATCTGTCATTCTTTGGCTACGCATTTGTATGTATACTTATTGCATATTTGTGCTGTATGCAGATAGTTACATATGCAATCTGCATGTATGTATATCTATCACAATGTCGATTAATAAATATAACGTCAGCTGACTTTTTTTCAAAGCTACTGATCCACTGTAATACAACATCTGTGGATACCAGACTAATTGTGTTTGTGTAACATGGAATTAAGTGTTCAGTGTTAGAGAACACTGGCCAAGTAATAGATCAGCAGCATACAGAGAGCAGTTATACTATGTGGTTTGGTATAGTTTATTCCAAGTAAAATTAAGCTTGCCCTTAAGCTCTTGATTCTTCCTTTAGTTTAAGCCTTGATTGTGTTACACTTTCCTGCTCCCTGGCACAACATTTGATGGAAAAGCAGTGTTTTTATCTCACACAATACAGATGCCTAAGAGCTGGCCCTGAGCAAGATAGATTGCTTACACAAAGCAGTGTGGTGATGTGCAGAGGTGATAGTGAGAGCTTTGGCAGTGTTGTAACTCTTTCATCAGTCATAATATTGCCTGTAGTCCTGTCTGCAGAGCACTACTTTTTCTTGCAAACTTGAAATAAGATCATAATGTTTTGGCTTAAGATCCCCATTAGCTAAAATGAAGAGCATTTTTTTGTATCTGAACTATATAATACTGTTCTGATCTGAGATAAGAATAGACAAAGTGGGAAGGAGGGAGATAGAGGTTGAAGGCTGGTTTGCTGTATTGAGATTATGTAGCAAGGTTTTGGTAACCAGTGGGCTGCAGGGGTGGTTTCTGTAAAAAGAGCCCAGGGGCTGCCGAATATCAGATAAGAGTCAACTTCAGTTGGCTCCAAAAGACACCTGACGCTGTCCAAAGCTAAGGCAAAGAGTGATGTTGCTTGCACCTCTGTGAAAGCATTTTTAAGAAAGGGAGAAAAAATGCTGCACAGCAGCATCTGGGAGAGAGGAGTGAGAAAATGTGAGAGAAACAGCCCTGCACACACCAAGGCTGGTGCATAAGGACAGGAGGTGTTCCAGGTGCTGGAGCAGAAGTTCTCCTGAGGCCTGTGGAGAGGCCCCTGGTGGAGCAGGCTGTCCCCCTGCAGCCCATGGGTCCCAAGGCGAAGCAGATCTCCATGCTGCAGCCCGTGTAGGAGCCACCAGTGGAGCAAGTGGATGTGGCCTGGAGGAGGCTGTGGCCCATGGAGAGCCCCACCAAGAACAGACTCTGGGCTAGAGCTGCTAAGACAGGGGAGATTTAGGTTAGATATTAGGAGAAAGTTTTTCACTCAGAGGGTTGGTGAGGCACTGGAACAGGTTGCCCAGAGAGGTTGTGGATGCCCTATCCCTGGAGGTATTCAAGGCCAGGATGGATGCAGCTCTGGGCATTTTGCTCTAGTGGTTGGCAACCCTGCCCAGAGCAGGGGGGATTGAAACTAGATGATCTTTGAAGTCCTTTTCAACCCAGGCCATTCTATGATTTTTTTTCTAGTCCCTTCACCAGCTTTGTTGTTCTCTGACCATTCCAGCAACTAAATCTCTTTCTTGTAATGAATGACCCAAAAAAAACAAACAACAAAAACCACAGTACTTGAGGTGCAGTCTCTCCCGTGCCACTAACAGAGGGACAGTCACTTCTCCAGTCCTGCTGGGCACACTATTTCTGATGCAGGCCAGGATGCCATTGGACTTCTTGGCCACCTGGGCACACTGCTTGATTATATTCAGCCAGCCATCAACCACCATCCACAAGTCTTTTTCTGCCAGACAGCTTTCCAGACGCTCTTCCACCAGCCTATACCACTGCATGAGGTGGTTATGACCCAAGTGCAGCACCTGGCACTAAGCCGTATTGAATGCCTTAAAACCATGCGTAGCCCATTGATCCAGCCTGCCCAGATCCCTCTGCAGAGTTTTCTAACCCTCAAGCAGATAAACACTCCCACCCAACTTGGTGTCATCTGCAGACTTACTGAGGGGGATCTCAATCCCCTCATCAATATCATTGATAAAGATACTAAACAAAACTGGCCCCAGTACTGAGCCTTGGGGAATGTCACTTGTGACCAGCTGACAACTGGATTTAACTCCGTTTGCTGGGACTCTTTGGGCCTGACCATCCAGCTAGTTTCTTACTTCATGAACACTACATCCATCCAAGCCATGAGCAGCCAGTTTCTCTAGCAAAATGCTGTGGAAGATAGTATCAAATAGTTTGTTGAAATCCAAGTAAACAACATCTACAGCTTTTCGCTCATCCACTAAGCATGTCATCTTATCATAGGTCCTGCTTGACTAACCTGATCTCCTACCTTTTATAAATCCATGCAGACTAGATCTGATCACCTGGTTGTCCAATATATGCAGTGTGATGGCACTCAAGATGATGATCTCCATGACTTATCTTGTCACTGAGGTCAGATAGACAGGCCTATAATTCCTTGGATCCTCCTTCCTGCCCTTCTTGTAGATGGGCATCACACTCACTACCTTTGAGTCGACTGAGACATCCCTGTTTGGCCAGGACTGCTGACAAACTCTTGAAGATGACTTGGTGAGCACTTCTGCCAGCTCCTTCAGTACCCTTGTGTGGATCCTGTCCAGTCCCATAGATTTGTATGTATTCAAATGGTGTAGTAGGTCACTGAACATTTCCCTTTGGATTATAAGGGCCTCATTCTGTTCCCTGTCTGTCTTCCAGTTCACTGGGCTGGGTACCCCCAGAACAATTAGTCTTACCCATAAACACTGAAAAAAACAAGGCATTAAGTACCTCAGACTTTTCATCATCTCTTGTCACTGTTTTCCCCCACATCCAATAAAGGATGGAGACTCTACTCAGTCCTCCTTTTGTTTTTTATGTAATAATAAATATATATGTCTTGTTTTACTGAAGTAGCCAAGTTCTATCTGGTCTTTGGCCCTTCTAATTTTCTCCCTGCATAACCTCACAAAATCTTTGTAGTTCTCCTGAGTTGTCTGCCCCTTACAGAAAGGTAAAATGATGACCTAGATATTCTGATGGCTGGAAAATAGCATATGACTCTATCTGTAATTTGGAGACCTTCTTGCTATCATAGAATTGCATTCAGACGAAGTCTAGAATATCAGCAATAGATTCACCTGGAAGCATAGCATCTTCTGTAAATGGGCTTCGTATCTGATTTATGTGTGTTCAACAAGTCCAGTCTCTTCTGACTGTGTTAGGCTTATGATGTAGTATGTATCACTTCTACGTTACCTACAGATCCTGTACGTATCAAGTTATCTGTGAACATGATACTGAACAGGGTACTGAAAGAACTGGCGGAGGAGCTGGCCGAGCTGCTTTCCATCATTTATTGGCAGTCCTGGCTATCGGGGGAGGTCCCAGTTGACTGGCGGCTAGCCAATGTGACGCCCATCTATAAGAAGGGCCGGAGGGCAGACCCGGGGAACTATAGGCCTGTCAGTTTGACCTCAGTGCCAGGAAAGCTCATGGAGCAGATTATCTTGAGGGTCATCACGTGGCACTTGCAGGGCAAGCAGGCGATCAGGCCCAGTCAGCATGGGTTTATGAAAGGCAGGTCCTGCTTGACGAACCTGATCTCCTTCTATGACAAAGTCACGCGCTTGGTGGATGAGGGAAGGGCTGTGGATGTGGTTTACCTTGACCTCAGTCAGGCTTTTGACACCGTTCCCCACAACATTCTCCTCAAGAAACTGGCTGCTCGGGGCTTGGACTGGCGTACGCTTCGCTGGGTTAGAAACTGGCTGGATAGCCGGGCCCAGAGAGTTGTGGTGAATGGAGTCAAATCTGGTTGGAGGCTGGTCACAAGTGGTGTCCCCCAGGGCTCGGTACTGGGGCCGGTCCTCTTTAATATCTTTATCGATGATCTGGATGAGGGCGTCCAGTGCACCCTCAGTAAGTTTGCAGATGACACCAAGCTAAGTGCGTGTGTTGATCTGCTCGAGGGCAGGAAGGCTCTGCAGGAGGATCTGGATAGGCTGGAGCGATGGGCTGAGGTCAACTGTATGAAGTTCAACAAGGCCAAGTGCCGGGTCCTGCACCTGGGGCGCAACAACCCCAAGCAGAGCTACAGGGTGGGAGATGAGTGGTTGGAAAGCTGTCTGGCCGAGAAGGACCTGGGAGTATTGGTTGATAGTCGGCTGAATATGAGCCAGCAGTGTGCTCAGGTGGCCAAGAAGGCCAACAGCATCCTGGCCTGTATAAGAAGCAGTGTGGCCAGCAGGTCTAGGGAAGTGATTGTCCCCCTGTACTCGGCTCTGGTGAGGCCGCACCTCGAGTACTGTGTTCAGTTTTGGGCCCCTCGCTACAGGAAGGACATGGACGTGCTCGAGCGAGTCCAGAGAAGGGCGACCAAGCTGGTGAGGGGTCTGGAGAACAAGTCTTATGAGGAGCGGCTGAGGGAGCTGGGCTTGTTCAGCCTGGAGAAGAGGAGGCTCAGGGGCGACCTTATCACTCTCTACAGTTACCTTAAAGGAGGCTGTAGTGAGGTGGGGGTTGGTCTGTTCTCCCACGTGCCTGGTGACAGGACGAGGGGGAATGGGCGAAAGTTGCGACAGGGGAGTTTTAGGTTGGATGTTAGGAAGTACTTCTTTACCGAAAGGGTTATTAAGCATTGGAACGGGCTGCCCAGGGAGGTGGTGGAGTCGCCATCCCTGGAGGTCTTTAAAAGACGTTTAGATGTAGAGCTTAGCGATATGGTTTAGTGGAGTACTTAGTGTTAGGTCGGAGGTTGGACTCGATGATCTTGAGGTCTCTTCCAACCTAGATATCTGTGTCTGTGTCTGTGTCTATGATGCAGTCAGTCTCTGCAAAGACGTTCAGGCTGTGGCATTTACTTTAATATATCATATTTGATTCTTCTACCTGCAGGGTGTCTTGGGTGGAAATAGGTCTTATCCACAGTGGTATGAAGTAAATTATATTAAAGTATTTAATGATATATCATAGATCAGTAGGATTTGTGGGACTGGGTAATAACAAACCAATTTTGAAAACTAGATATATACCAGTGGAGCTGTATCACTGAAAGTGTCTGAAGGCTTGACTGTATTAGTGTAAGATTTTTTTTATAATTTTATTATGATGCAATAAATGGATATGCATATTCACACATCTTTAGAGGGACATGAGATAATTTTTTTAAATAGAATTATTTAAATATTTACAACCCTACATTTTGAGATACTCAGCTCTGTGCAAGTGCATCCAAGCTAGTACTGCATATTAAAAATTAGAAAATATTAGGATCGTAGAATAATCCAGTTTGGGAGGGACATAGAGGGGGTTTCCAGTTGAAAATCCTGCTCATATTAGGATCATTTATGAGGTCACACCAGGTTGGTCAGAATTTAATCCAGTAGTTGTTGAAAAACCTATTGATGGAGACTGTACCACCTCTCTGGGCAGTTTGTTACTGTTCTTGAAGGTGTTTCTCCTTATATCCAGTCTGAACATCTTGTGTTTCAGGTAATGCCTGCTGTCTCTCATCTCTTTTGATGCACCTCTGAACAACGCGTCTCTCTTGCCTTGGTGACCTCCTCATAAGTACTAAGGGAATGTTATGTTCTTCAGAAGTTGTCTCCTCTCCAGCTACCTCAGCCTCTCCTCACAGGGTAAGTGCTCTATATCTGGATCAGTTCTATCAGTCTATCAGCAGCTTTCTTCTATTAGGGGGGCCAACATTGTACATGGGAGTCTAAATGTGCTGCTGAGGAGATGGGAATAATCACTCCTCTGGACCATGCTTCTGTTAATACAGCTCAGGATGCTCTCAGCCTTCCTTATTGCCACAGCACCCTGCTTGCTTGTGGCCAGCTTGCATACACTAGCACCCTCAAGACATTTTCTGCAGAGCTGCGTCCCTCTGTCAGGCCAGGTCCCAGTCCATACCATTGCAGAGGACTCCTTTCCAAGGACAGGACTTGGAATTCGTTCTTGCTGAATTTCATGAGGTTCTTGTTTCCCATTCCTCCATCCAGTGTACTCTGGATAGCCATCCTGCCTTCAAGCATATCAACTGATCCCCCAGGCTGTCATAATCTGAAAACTTGATGGGAGTGCACTTCATTCACTACCTCCAGGTTATTGATTAAGATGTTAAACAGGACAGGTTCTAGGATGAAGTCCTCCACTTGTTACTGGCCTTCAGGCAGGGTAAGAGCCATTAACTTTGAGTTCTGTTATCCATCCTTTTTTTTTTCTTGATCCATGTAGATTTTCCTTATGAAGTTGTTAATCCATCTAGACTGTAATGTTCTAACAGGGATATAAGAATAATGCAAGAGACAGTGTTGAAAGCCTTGTTTAAAATCAAGGTAAATGATCTCCACTGGTGTACCCTCACCCATAAATCTTTTTTTTTTAATCATAGAAGGTAAACAGTTTTCTCAGGCATGTTTTACAGTTGGTCTATGCTGACACCTCCCACGTACATTCTCCTTCATGTGCCTAAGAAAAATGCTTCAAGAGGACTTGTTCCTTGATTTTCCCAGGCACCAAACTGAAGTGGATTTACCTATAGCTCTCCAAAGGCGATTTATTTCTGAAGATAATTGAAATATTTCTCTTTCTACAGCTGTCAGAACTCCATGACCTTTTAAAGATGACAAAGTGCAGTCTTGACATTATCTCTGTCTCTCAGAAACCTTGGTTGCGTCCTGTCTGATCACATGGACTTGCATGGGTTGAGTTGTATGAAACAAACCCTGACTTGATCCTTATCCAACAGTGATTGTTCTATATGAATTCTTTCACTGAACACAGATGCCTAAGAGAAGTTCTCTGTGAATACTGAGGCAAAGAATGCATTGAATACCTCATCTTTGCACATCTACTGTCACTAAATCACCCACCCCTTTCACCACTGTTCTTGCGTTTTCCCCATTCAGCCTTTTGCTACTAGAGAAGTGGTAAAAGCTCTTCTTGTTGCCCTTGATATCCTTAACAGGTTTCAACTTCAGCCAAGGCACAGCTTTCCTAATGCCATCTTTGCATGTCCGGGCAACACTTCTAAATTTCTCCTTAGTAGCGCTTTTTTTTTTGCATTGGAGTTCCACAATGAGTTCCTTGTTTAGAAATGAGTTCCCTGCCTAGATAAGCTGGCCTCTTGCTATATCTGCCTGTTTTTCTGGGTATCAGAATGGACCATTCTTGAATTTGGCTGGTGTTCTTCCAAGCTTTCCTGAGCTTCTTTGCCCTTCAGAGCTGCCCCCTCCTATGTGATCCTACTTAGCATTTCTGTGAATAAGCCAAAAGCTACTCCCTTAAAGTACAGGGTCTACGCTCTGCTATTTATTTACATCACTTTCCTCAGAATCTGAACTCCGCTAGTTCATGGTCATTATAGACAGTTATCATTGATTATCATATCCCCAAACAGTTGTTTGTTTGTGAATAGCTGATCTAGCTGTACTTAATCCCTGGTTGATCTATCCATTACTTGTATCAAAAAGTTTTCCCTGACACCCTCCAGAAATCTGTCCTGCCATGGTGCCCTTCAACAAGATGCCAAAGAGGTCCCCTATAAGAAATGGGGTCTGTGATCCAGCCTATTTCCAGTTGTATAAAAAGGACTGCATCCACACCCTGACCAGGTGATCTACAACAAACTCCCACTGCTGTTCTTCCCTTACTGGCATCCCTTTTTGATCATGAGCTGTAAACTTTTAGCCAAAGTATTGTCTGTCCCATAGAAGGGCTCACGTACATCCAACCTGCTCTTTTACTTCCCTCTTTACTCCCTCCTCCTCTTCTCAGTCAGTCTTCATTGAAGTGCTTGTGTCCATCCATTGCATCATTCTAGTTGTGTGAGTTCTCTCACCACTGCTCAAGTAGTTTGAATTACACTGTAGTTCTGTGATTGCACATGAAGCTACATTCCCTCCTGCTTGTTTCCCACTCTGAATGCATTTATGTATATATGACATAAATTTGAAATGGCCCCTCTTTTATTATTATGGGGGCCTCTCATGTACCCACAGCTTTGCACCCTCTGCTGCCCACCACTTTATTTCTGTGGACTGTGGGTTCCAATTTCCTTCCACAGCCATTACTAGTTTAAAGCTGTGTCGTGTTTTTGGCTGGGATAGGGTTAATTTTCTTCATAGAGGCTTGTAGAATGCTGTGTTTGGGAGTTTTGACAAAAATAGTGGTGATAACACACTGATGTTTTCAGCTGCTGCAGAGCAGCACTTACACAGAGCCAAGGACTTTTCTGCTTTTGGTGCCGCCCTGCCAGCGAGGAGGCTGGGGGTGCACAGGAGCTGGGAGGGGACACAGCCAGGACAGATGGCCCAGGCTGAGCAAAGAGATGTCCCATACTCTATGGAGTCATGCTCAGCAATAACAGCTGGTGTAAAGGAGAAGGAAGGGGGGGCATTTGGAATGATGGTGTTTGTCTTCCCAAGAAACTGTTATGCTGGAATTGACTGAACACCTGTCTGCAGATGGAAAGTACAGAAGGAATTCCTTGTTTTAACTTTTTTTTTTTCCACACAACTTTTGCTTTACCTAGTAAACTATCTTTATCTCAGCCCATGAGTACTCACTTTAACCTCTCTGAGTCTCTCCCCCATTCCCCCTGGGGAGAGTGAGTGGCTGTGTGGTGCTCAGCTGCCTGCTGGGGTTAAACCACAATTTACTTGACTGGGGATTCTAATTTCCTTTCACATGTGTTCCTAGTTTAAAGCTGTCCTCACCAGGGTGGCTGCTTTGTTGGCAAAGATGCTTCTGCCTTGCTTTGTCTTCAATCCTCAGAAAGAGGATTGTCAGCATCATTGTGCAAAAACAGAAGAAAACACTATATATAATGTTGATAATGGCTTTCTCAACTATCTCTATAGGCTTTGTGCTGATTTATTGCAGCTGAACATTTGGTCAACAAATCTTCATGCTTCTCCTGTTATATTACAAATACATGATTTAAAAATCTGAAAATATCAAGTCGATATGCATTTTTTGGACGTAATAGGTATTGGACACTATTATAGTTCCTCAAGACAGGTTTTAAATCACACTGCACTTTCTCTTTGAACTAAATTGCTGGTGGGTCACTGTATATTTCTTTCTTGTGGTTGAGAGAGGGGAGACTTGAGTTACTGCTGTCATGTATATCCTTGCTGTTACTTGCTGTTAACCTAATGCTGACTGCTGGCTTTCTCTCCCCAGCAAGAACTTTTTAAAGTCTTTAAGCGCAATTGGGAGCAAGAGGGTAAATGTTCTGTAATGACTTTAAGTACAGCAGGCAAAAGTAGAAGTTTCTAGAAAAGTTTGTGGAGAAAAAGAAAAACACAAAAATTTGTCTAAAGAAGATGGTTTTCCTTTGCATATTGGGCAAGGACATATTTCACAATGGAGTACCAATGGTGTAGATCGATAAACAATAAAATAATACACACTTATAGTTACTATAAAGCTGTGCATTTAAGCAGATCCTTTGAGGTTCTGAAATTACCGCAATAGGTTTTTTTACAAAGAAGAAAAGCTTGAGAGAGCTTGTTTCTCGCATTCAAAACGAGGCTATATTAGAGAGTGCAGTAGAATATGATGTGTCTAACAAGGAAGGGAGTGTTATGTTTTGTTTAATAAATACAAAAAAAAAATCTTTTTTTCCCCCCTTCTTTGGTAATTTGAGTATACTGGGACAAATGTTGAAATTTGTCCCTGTGCAGACTAGTTCCTGTTGTATGGGTAAATTGAAAATAAATTTGTTTAGTTATTCTTCAGTGTGTATATGTTGTTGTAGTGATCCAGAAGCACTTTCTTTCCATGACTGACAGATAGTGCAGTTTTCTCTGTAGCAGGGCATGAAAACATAACTTCTCACTTATTACACCGATAGCCTTTTTATTTTAAAATATTTCAGTAAGAATTTGAACTATTTACAAATGAGTAGCAGGTGGATTCAAGGATTACAAATAAAGTAGGGTCTTTGGGCATACCTAATTCCTTTCCCTTTCCATTCTCACAGTGTGTGAGCGATGCTGTAAGAGGCCGCAAGGACTGGTATGTTTATGTCACTCAGAGGCAGGGGCCTCTCACTGAGACATGATTTCCGATCCTAGGTTTTTCCACGTAAATCACAAAGGTGGTAGTACATCTTTGGCATTGGAGTGTGTTTTCTCTGTTGAATGTGATTGTATGCTCGAAGATGCTCAGGTTTTAAGAGTTAAAACAGGTTCTGCTGTCTAATCTTCTGCAGAGTGTTCTGTAGGCCAGAATCCTGTGCCATTCATTGCAAAAAAAAATTAAAAAAATACCTGTATTAAGGCAAATAAAGATATAGAAACTAGTTCTAAATGATTTGGGTAAGGTGTGAGTCACATATCAGATAACTTGTTTATCATCTCTGCTCCATGCTGTTTTGTGCACGGTAGCAGTATCCTTTGAGGGAGAAGAGGTTCTGCTCATTTCTATTCTGAATAAAATGCTAGAACTTGTTTCTCATGAGATACTGCAGGTTTGGCACATAGCAACATTATTGATGATAGTACAAGAAACTTGAGACACTGAGGGAACTGGGGGGAAAAAGCCTTTTTTCCTTTCATTGTTAAGGTAAACTTCAGTCATAGCTTTCTTGTAGTGCTGGTGGCAACTATGTTTTGGAAAAACAGTAAAGAACAGGAATGAGGGCATATTTCTATCCTTTTGAGAGATAAGTATTAATTCACTTTGGTCACTTAAATTGCTGCTTTTCTGTTTGTATAGCCTTCCAGCCATCTTGTCAGTCAAGCCTAGCCAAATTGTCTAAATTCTTAACTTTGACCAGAATGCACTTTGCTTAAGGCTTATGTGAGTTTGTGTAAATGATAACTTCTCATATATTTCTTTTAATGTTAAACCATACGTGCTTCCCAGGTCTTCCATTTTTGCTGCTGCATGTGTTGTAGGGAGTAGTTTGTTTTGTAAGCCAGATCTGGAGCAAGAAGAAATTGTAGTATCACTACTGATGGAGGATAATTTTACATAGATAAGGAACTCCTTCCAGTATTTTGAATAGTCTACAGCAGAAAAATAGTGTAAAAGAAACTAAGATATACTTATATTTTAGTTTTGTTTTCCTGTCATGTTACATCATGATTTTAAAAAACTGCTGCATGATTCTAAGATTTTCAAAATAAAATACTAACATGTATTCCATGAAATTTTTGTTATGCATAATAGTTTCACGAATATCAATCTAGTTGTTAATTTAAATTTTAAAGATAAATAGTATGAAGTGATTACTGTATTGCAGATTAACCTGAAATGATCCTACTGACTCCAAAATGAAGTCCAATTAATAAAAAAATTACTTTCTCCAATGGAATGTGGAGAAAAAACATTGATTATTTTAATTCCTTTGGGGAAAAAAATCATGTCTTTTCATTGTTATTAGAGGTTATATAGTTCTTTTTACATCAGGGATGCTAATAACTGTATCTAGAAGATTAAGAAAGATTAGAATGTCTAGACGATTAGGAAAACAAGATATCTCCATATACTCCAAAGACTGCAAACATCACGTGGTGAGAAATTATTTATCACTTCAAGAGTTTTCTTCAATCTTCAATTTTGTACTTCTGTTCAGGAGGTATAAAGTTTGAAACAACACCAGCACTTGGAAAGATGTTTGCAAAAGTTGCAAATGCCTTTTTATTATTATTTTGCCACACGTTTTTGTCTATATGAATATCTGTAATCAAGAGTACACAGCACACATAAGTGCCTGTCACCAATTTCAGGCAGGAGTTAAGTATATAACTATCTTTAAAAACAATGTAATGGTTTGACTCATTCAAATACACGTAGTAACTGTCTGTTACAGCGCTTATAACCTACATCATTCTGTGAGTCTAGCTATGTCTTTTTTTTTTTTCTCAGGCAGAAAATTTTAGAACTTGGTTAGTGAGAATTTTGGAAGTGTGGTTTAGGCATAGGTTATTTTTCCCCAACATCATCTCTGTTGGGGAAACATTACCAAAGAGCTAAATATCAATAAGAAGATCCTGAAACAAAGCCTTCTGCTTTGTTGTTTAAGAAAATAGTGGTGCTGAGTTACAGAAAGATGCTTTCTGCTTCTAGTAGTTGCTAGCATGTCTGTTTAGGTAAGAGAGTATGGCAAACACATAAATCTTTTACTTATGCCATTCTTAACCTGTGTCATTCACTAAAAGCATTAATCTAGAAACTTTTTTCTTTTCTTTGTGGGGCCAGACATCTTTTACACTCATGGGGATGCATTCCAAAGGTCAGTCTCCTCTTATAAGAAATTGAACAGTTTAATGCACTGTATGAAAATGCACCATATTCCATATATCTTGAACTTACTGCTTGATAATTTTATATGGTGCTTCATAGCCCATTGGTTAAGGGAAACTAAGAGTTTTCCTCACTTGTCTTTATTCATGACTTCATCTAGACTGTTGTCAAACCTCTTGGTTCTCTTCTTTAGGCTGAAGAGAGCTATTTATTTATAACTTTGATTTATATTTATTCTATACCTTTGATCACTCTACAAGTCTTCTAGCATTTATATACTTTAGAGAGAGAGAGAGAGAGAGAGAGAGAGAGGGGAGTGGAGGTAAAAACTGTGAGAAATTTTCATAGTGCACCTGCATCTTGATCTAAGCAACAGAATCTGTTGTTTTTTGATCTTTCCTTAATTATAAGCATTCATATTGTTTTTGTTGGTGGTGCTTTTGTTTGGTTGTTAGTTTGTTTCTGAGTGTTGTTCAGCAATAAACTTTTGGAAGCTTCAGATTCCATCACCAAGTAAGGAAAGACAAGATGTATTATTTCTAAGTGTTGCTAAATTTATTTTATCTGCAGTCACTCAATACAACATTCTGCAGCTCTTAGATGTGACCTTCTCAGTCCATGACTAACCAAGCTGTCACCTTTATTTTTTCTGAAAGCTTGTTTTGACTAGCTGAGTTTTCTCTGGAACTGAAAAGTGGTTATTTAACTTTGATATTAATATGTAATAATGTATCAACTAAATACATTATAGCATTTCATGGGAATTACAGTTTGAATGTCTTGTTCTTTAGGTGGTACTTTTCTATCATCATTTCCCTTGGTCAATTCTATGCTGTCCTAAATGAGCATGTCATGCTAGCTGTATCATTAATTACCAATTATCACTGTAGTGATGATACACAAGCAATCAGAATATTCAATAGGGGCATCCAAAGTGATTGGAAACAGGCTTAACTTACCAGGACTGGGCAAAAGATGATTCCTTCTTTTTTGTATTTATGAAATATGGTTAACTGTACCTCAGAGAGATCTGGGGCACTTGTGCATTTTCCTTTCATCTCTACATAAAGTACAGATTAGAGCAAGAAGAAATGCACTGCTTGTTATTATAGGGTTGTATCCAGCATGTGGTTTGTTCTTTATCACACACAGCAGCTTTTCAGTCCACCCTGGAATTCAGGATTTATTTATTTATTTATTCTTAATCAGCATTGCACCAGAATATTCTAAATTCAAGGCATACTTCTTGTTCTAACACCTGTAAGGACTCTTTTAATATTCAAACTCAGAATTGTGTGTGAGACAGTCTACCATGATTCATGGTCTTATCTAAAAGATAAGGATGGCAACAGGATGCCTGGCAGAGGTTCAGAGGTCAGCCTGAAAAATAATATGAAATTATCTATTGTTCTAGTTCAGAACAAGGTCAGGAAAAGCTAAGTAGGTGCCAAGATGACTACATGAGAAAAAGGAGATGAACTAATATTCAAAAACAAAACAGACAAAAAAATGTTTGCCTTTTGTTCTAGCAATTTATATGAAATAGGAAACTAAAGAGAAACTGAGCTTTGGTAGTTACCCTATGTACTATATGTAAGATCATCACACCCTGCTATGTTAAGATAGGCATTAGCTTATATGTGTTTTTTTTTGTCTTACTAAACCTTAGAATAGATCCTGTATCTGTTATATATCTCCTCATTCTGGAGACCTTATTGTTTCTCTGACACCGGATAATGATAAATTCTATCACTTCTCTGAAATCTTGAAGAGTATCTTAAACTCTGCTTCAAAAGTCAGAGGTAAGAGGGATGCATAAACATACTTAGCTTGAGCTAGGTCTCCATCACTCTAAATTTTTTTAATCATACTTTTTTATGGTTATTAAATTTTTAGCCTCATCTATTTTGTTCAGACTTGAATAATAAATTATTGCAGCGTGTGAAGAAGTTTGTGGATCTCTTTAGACCAACAAGATCCCTCTCATCTTAAATTCTGACCTTTTTGCTTCTACTTGTCTTATTAACTATATATCCAACAAAGGTCAGACTAGTTCCACCATAATCTTGGATCAATTGGAATGAATTTTAATTTCTGGGATTGTATAGTTACCATATAAGATGAAAAGGCAGCAAGAAGATGGTTTACCCCAACTAGACTTAGTGCAACTTACACAACCTGCAAGTTCTTCCAGAAGAAATGGAGTTGGATACTTCTATGGGGTCTCCAGTTCTAGAGATCCCATTCATGGAATTTTCTGTAGGTGCTGGAAATCCATGAGAAATAGGCAGTAAAAAGAGATTAATTTATTTTCCCCCCTCTTGCTCGTCTTTCTTTCCTTCTCTAATTCTTCTACAGGGTTAGGAAAAAAAAAAGTGTGTGATTCATTCCTATTTAAGTTGCTTTCCCCATGGCACACTCCATGAATTGACAAGTATAAGAGTATAAGATGTACCAAAGGGAGGGTAAAGATGCAAAGTGGTGTACTGACCCTGTTCTTATGTTACTTTATTTCTGCTGCTATATTTTGGAAAGCAGTGATAGTTCAGAGATCCATATGTATATATATTTAAGGGTCATAATTATAGTGTAAATTTGAAGAAGTTAGTCATATTGCTGAAAATAGAAGGTGTGTTGGAATAACATTTTATAAAAAATATATCTTGGCCTTTCCAAACCTGGCTTTTCCTACTGCTTTAGAAGACTGCTGAATTCTGCTTTAATAAGCTTGAAGAGAAAGAATAAGAAGATATAAATATTTTTAACCATTAATTAAATCTTTTAAAACACTACCTTAAATAGAATCACATGCTTTATAATTAGTAAGAATACTTTCTTGGAAATTACACTACCGTACTGTAGATAGCTACAAATTATGCATTAATATCTCCCTATTTTAGGATCTTTAAATCAGTTTGGAAGTCTAAAGGCACTTATTTCTAAGATTTCTGTGCCAATTACACTATTTGCTGTTCTTTCTTCCTTCTTCTCCCAGAGGCTACCTGACGCCACTACAGAATAGGTATTTTAAATTTTATTTATTTATTTATTTTCGTGGTTTCTTGGTAAGTCTATTTAAGTTTTTGAAGAAGGCATACTTTCTTCAGAAGAAATACTTGTATGAACTGACTGGAATCCTATCATTTTACTAAGAGATATACTAAATATTCTTGTCTGTCTAACTCCAGTGTTGCTTTCTCCTTTGGCATAGGCTAGACGATTTGCACACTTATGAACTATTAACCATCTTCTACACACTCCCCTCAGGAGGCTCAATAAAGACATGAAATTATTTCTGCCTAGGTCACATTTATTAATTTCAGCTTCTGCATAAGATTTACATTTTACTGCAGTGCAGGAGGGAGAAATGAAGTCAGGGTTAAAGGGGAGCATAAATTGTTAGCTTTCACCAGCTTATATTATCCTCTCTTACCACTCTCTGTGGCTCAGGAAATTTATTTTATCTTCCTGTAATCACATTCTTGGATGCAGTTGGTAAACAAGAAGAATGAAGATAAAAGACAAAATAAACAAACATAAGGTCATGCCTTGTATACTACATCTAATATAAAATAAACATGAAAGCTTGATTGAAGTCACTCATTAAAGTACTGCTACTGCTGAAAGAGGTTAGGGGTAGCTCATTCAAGTGTGATGTGGGAGATTTGGGGTCAGTTGGTGGATTGAATTCTCTCCACAAGCATGCAGATTTAGACCTCTGCTTATGGGAGGGGAAGAATCTTTCTTGATACATTCATTAGAGAAGACCAGACAATGTTAACTGAAAGCACAGTCAGAGAAATAAATTTGCAATGTAAAGTTTATTTAAAAGAAAAAGGAAAAAAAAAGTCTTGGCCAGCCTGTATTTATTCACAACAAATCAAAGCCTAATCTGTAACTAAAGTAAAAACCTAGAAAAAGCATTTTGTGTTGTTCAGTGGGGAATTCTGTACAATAATTTGCAAAGTCTCTGTAGTAGTACTGTATTTAGTATAAAACAGCACAAATGGGGGGCAAGGGAAACAAATGTTTTAACCTTTTCTTCCTCTTCTCTAAGCATATTTTTCACATATTACAACTGATGCAAATGTCAACTAAATGGCTGCTTTAGTACCTGCTTTATTTTAAAACAAGCAAACAAACGGACTGTGATGCAGACAGCAAAGGGATAAACTCTGCTTCTCAGATGTTCCTTCTTGAGGATAGTTTGTTCTCAATCTGTTGTTATGCTGAGATGGATGATTTGATTCATGAAATACTGCATTAATTGCTTTGTTCTTTTCAACATAGATGCTTCACTGACACTTCACGAATTAATAGTTCTAAACTTCTTGGGGAAAAAAAAAAAACAAACAACCTTGTAGATAACTACAAAATTGTCATTCCATAATGGAAATATCTGAGCTTTTACTCAAATCTTATTTCCCGTAAGATTAATGCTTTAACCATACCTCAAGAAGAAGCCATTTTGAACAGTAATGGGAAGCAACTTCAGTCATTACAAGTACTTTATTTTGACCGTGAAAATAGCTGTATACAGTCCTGAGAGTGAATAATCCCTACTGCATTTCACTCTGTAGACAAGTAAAACCTCAGCTACATCAGCAGTTAAAGAAGTGGCCACTTACAAAGGCAGCTTCATCTTTGCCATGCAAAATATAGGTTAAATATGCAAACTACCATGTGTTTTAATCCAGTCAAAGTGGAGTAGCCTGTCAGAGAAAGTACAATGGCAAATGGGCAACCAGTTGAACATGTTATATTTTAATTTGCAGAGACAAAAATGACAAGCAATTTATTTACATAAAACTGTACAAAAGCAAATTAAATTATGTAAATATTTCATAAATAGAGGTGGACTAGCGTTTAATACATTTTGCCATGTTTAGCATAGTTGCGTGCATAGTGACTCATAATAAACAATGATAAATTGTTCTCTGCTTCACTATCAACATCCAAGTTGCAGAACAATAGTCAATGATTAATATTACAAACAGATCGTACCACATTGAATGCAAGTGCTTAAAATTTAGGAAAAAGTTGTCTGAAAGTGTACCCCAGGTAGCTGGTAACTATTGTCTTGTATCTTCTGTGTATGCTCTTCTGTCAGTAACACAACTTAACTGATGGGCTTTCATCTCTATTGCTATTTCATTTGCTTCATTCCTTGAGGAAACACTGTATATTTATCACCAATGAAAGTAAAGGAAAAATATTTAATTTTTCAAGTCCTTAAAAGTGTTTGGTGGTGGCTGTGCTTATGGCAAGTCTTCAGCCATACTCCTTATTTTCCTAGTTGACAACTTCCTAGGGTAGCCTTTCAGTCAATCATTTCAATCCCATTTAAGTTCTTCCCCCACATAAAAATAATGTTTAACTTTTTTATTATTATTATTTTTCCTGAAACTCAGGCAGCAGGCCAGTCAGAAACCATATTGAATAAACATAGTGGATCTCAGATCCAAAATGAGCATTAGATTTTAGACCAAAGCTATTGAATTTTCTAATACATATAAAGTTATATACTAACGCATCAATCTATAAAGGTGCCCTAATGTAAAATACATGCAAAGCTCATTTGAGTTTCCCATGGAAAGAAATAAAAGGATGATTCCTATACTGTACAACTGAAATGTGATGGCAGCTAAAAGCAATTAAAAAGAAATTACTTGTCAATTTTACTGGCAACATGAACTGCTGACACCTTGCTAAACAACTATAATAGAGACCGATCATTGTTCTCCAGGCAGCAGAATCGAAAAGCAAATGAAGACAATCCCAAACCTCACACAAATATTAAGTTAAAAAAGAAAAAAAAAAAAATCTCAAGACATACTTAAACCACAGCCTTGTGTTAATAATGCTTAAGACTGGTCCATTAACTGAGTTTGGCAAAAGGCTTATTTTTAATATATTATTTATAATTTCTCAGAAAATAAACACAGGTAAATATACAGGTTCAAAAAGGTTGGGAATAGCCCCTTATTCCTCAGTGTCCAAACCCAACTACCACTTTACCATAATAACAGGTATAAAAGGCACAGTTGCATATTTTGCATTCACCCTAATTATTTTTTATAGTTTATTTGTTTATTTTTATACAAAAGCACTCTATTTATGGAGTGGCACCAAATTTAACCTATTTGAAATAAAAAGAAAAATACAAACACAAAATATATTTGTGTGTCATGCCAGGTCAGAAGAGTAATCAGCATGTTAATAGTGGCTAGTTCTACTAGAATTGTTGTGAATACTTACAGTAGACAACTTTAAAAAAATTCTTTCACACCCATTTTAGTTCTAAGGAGATGCACACAAGTAAAGTATTTAATGACTGTCTTATGTGGTGCAAAAATCGGTGAGTGACTGCTGATCCATTTAATCTGAAGGTCTTCTATGACCTGTATCTATGACCTGTATCATTAGCCTTGTAGACAAAGGGTTTAACGATATATTGAACCAAGCTACCTAATTTTTTGTGTGTAATATTAAATAAAACCTTATTAAAGGAAATTCTGTTGAACATTTGTTATGCAGTTGTGTATTCTGTTGAAACGTGCAAGAAAAATGTGTATACATTACATAAGCATTTTAGAAGCATTTTTAAACAGGTACTTACAGATTATACAAAGCAGTAACTGCTTTATGCAGTCTCATAACAAAGTACTAGTTTGCATCTCTCCGTATTACTTAAATAATTAAACATAAGAATGTTCAATCATTATTAAACTTTAATATTTTCTTTCTAAAATGTGCCCATTCATCATAACTGCTATACACAAACTGATGTTACATGAAGAAAGTAAACTTGAGAAGAATGAAATGGCCAGAAATGGCACATCCCACTATGTGGAGAAGTGAATTCAGAAGATAAATGCAATGAGTTGTATTGATTTAGCAACCTCTACTATAGGCTGTTTAAGGTTATTTCTATGCAGTTCTTCAAAGCAAGAAACTACCCAAAGCTACATTGTGACTACAGTATACTAAAGAGCCATCTAGCCATGCCTTAACGCCAGGTTAAACGGCCAGGGATTTGAATGCTTTTCCCCTTCTCAAGCTGTGTCATTCGATTGTCACTTTTGTCTGAATGTCTGAGCTCAGTTTGTCATTATTACTACAGCATCAGCTACAAAGCAACTGACTGAAGTTCTGCATGTTTTGTAGCTCTTATTGCACAAAAACCTGTTTTATTTCCCCTTTCTTTCATGAAGTGCTCACCATGAGAATCATTACAGCCCAGAGCTCTTGCATATTGTGGACAGTTTGGATTCCTTTCAACTCATCTTGACCTACTAGGTGAGTATCATATCACTGTTTATTTTCTACCTAGCCTAAATGTTCTGAGTCTTGACACTGTTTAGTATTGCACTTCATTCGGCTTTAATGCACTTGTGTTTCAAGAAAAACCTGCATTACATCTTTGACGCAATCAAATCAATTGGTAATCTGCAACGCTGATGACAAAAGACTTGGCAATCATTCCTTGTGCTCTGAAAAGAAGGCTTTGTATTTGAGTTGTAATATTCTCATTACTGCATCATCCCATTATCCACTTCTCCATCTTACCAAGCAGTCTCGTTATAACGCAGCCTTCTAGCACTACTATTATTTTTTAATTATGATCTTAAAAATTCCCTGGAACTGGCAGTATCATACAGCACTTGCTGCAACATATTGCATCATTTTTTAAAAAAAAAAAAAAAAAAAAGAAAATTTTAAAAATCAGTTCCTTTGGGCATTCAACTGAACCACATTGGAAAAAATATTATGTCAGCTGGGCTTGTGGATTGTGCTGCTGTGCAAACTGTAACTGAAGGTGTGTTATGAGTACGTCTTATTTGTGAGTATATTAGTTTTCTATGCCAAGCCCCAATACTTAGCAGTTCCCCTGATCCATAGTGTGATCTTTGGCCTTTTTGTTATTATTATCTTCCCAGCTAGATGTTAGTCTTGTCCAAAATAATTAATTAAAGAGTTTATCATTACTATGCTACAGTATATGTGTTACTAATTGCGTTTACATTGAAGTAATCGTTACAGAGAACAAGAGAGGAGGAGAGAAAGAGACACAGCAAGAACACATTTGTTCTATGGATAAAACAGAACCAGAGTTCATGATTCACAGGAAAGTATGCCTTGTTTTGGACTGCAGTCTCAGGCTGAACATATCTCTGTTGCTTCCAGCCTCAGATGAGAGGTGAGAATATTAAAGCTGTGGTCTTCACAAAGTGTCTATTAATGATTATTCTTTTGTATTTATCTCTATATCTGCATGGTTTCTGAAGGATTGTCCCTGGTGGGGATCAGCAATATTCAGATGATATGTTTTGAATACATTTTCCCTGACCTGTTACCCTTAACAAGCCAGATGACAATCAAACAAAATGAGTGGCATAACTCATGCTTCTGCAGAGGGGAAACAACGTTGTGTTGTGTTCTTTTTAATCAAGCTCATTACTATGGGAGGAATTTGCACCATAGATTTAGGAAAATAAAAATCGGTGGGGGGGATTAGACATGCAAGTAACAACATTTTCTACATTGTACAGTATAGTCAGGCAGACAGTATAATTAAATGCCTGCTATGGAGGCAGAAGTGGCAGGCAGAGCTTTTGTCTCTTTGGTGGCCTCCTCTTTTTGTTTCTTATTTTTTGTTAAAATTGTTTTGCTTTTAGGACTTTTACCCCTTTTTCTTTCCTATAACATGAAAGAATTTTGTTGCTGCTTTTTAGCCTACAGGTAAACTTCTCTTCTAGTTAGAGTATTGACAGGAGATGGCTTGTATTCCCCTGTCTGTGTAAGGGGGATATCCTCTGGATTGCCTTCTTCTTTTTTGCTGAAACTAGCCGCGCTGAAGGTCTCATAAGATGAGGTCAACTTTTTGTTAAGGAGGTTTCTGTTGCGATCACCCATGAGGGAAGCTTCTCCATTGGCCAGCTTTTCCTGACTGCCCCGTTCATCAACAGGCATGAAAGTGGAGAGTTTTGGCTGGCTCTTCTGCTTCCTTTCAGGAGAAGTGCGAACTGGCATCCAGCAGGAGTCCGAGTGGCCATATTCATCACATTCTCGGGTACACTTCCCTGTCAGGGCTACATCTGGCAGAGGCCTTGAATCTGAAAGTAAAATAGAGTTGCCTTTACAAATGAATAATACTGCAATGTCTTCCAGTGAAACTGAGAATCCTTAAATCCACAAAAGGTATTTTTAAAGGTCTTGGTAAGAATGTTGCAATAAGTTCCATAGTAATAGCTTCTTTTACATTGCATGTGCCCAATAGATCATAAGCATATCTGTACGGTTATTCTGAACCTCAAGAACTGAAAAGTAAAAATATTGTCAATTCCTATGGCTGTAAATCAATCTCAAAAGCAAAATCATATTTGACATTAGTTACTGAATGACTTTTGATGTCTAAGAGTCAACCAAGCACTTAATTCTATGCTGCCAATTTCCTTCAAATTATTAAAAATATCTGAGTTTTTTTTTTGCAAAGAATGTTTTGAACTTATGTGAGAGAAACTTTATGCCCTCGACCCTGCAAATTTTTATGAACATGTTTAACTTCTGGTGTGCGAGCTGTTCTGTTACTGACAATAGAACTCAATTTGCACGTAATGTGAATCTCCACTTGTATTTCTCAGAACAGGGTGTTGTTAGTACACGATATGTTACATGAGTGCTACAATCAATGATTAGTAAAAGCATATTAAAAACTACTATTGGTTATAAACACAGTCTAATATGTACAGATAATGCTGTTCTATGTGTTGTGTGTGTGCATGTGGCGGGGCAGAGACTGTGCTGCCTGAATGTAACATTTTATATCTGATGTGCTCTGTTAAAAGTTGTCATGTTCTAGATCACTTTATCTCAGTTTTCTACCTATTGTCATAAAAACTTTCTCTGAAAACCAGCAAAATTCACAGGACTGCAGGGCTGACTCCTACCAGATACACAGAGGGTTTTTAATATTCCTATTTTGATACCTGCATTATAATTTAGAAAGCTACCTCCTCTGTTTTAAGGACTGGTAAGATTCTGAATGCTTTACCTTTTTTTTTTTTCCAGTTTACTTTATGGTCTACAAGAAATAAGTGGAATTGCCTACAAAGCAACAAGATTGATATTCATATAGTTAGGCCTTGCAAGAGAGATGTTTACAAATAAGAGAGCTGGGCAATCACCAACTGTATGACGTTTAAAAAGAACAAGTGCCGGATTCTGCACCTGGGATGGGGCAACCCTGGATACACATATAGACTGGGGGATCAGAGATTGGAGAGCAGCCCTGCAAGAAGGGATCGGGGTGTTTGGTCGACAGAAGGTTGTTTATGAGTCAGTAGTGTGCCCTGGCAACCAGAAGGGCCAAGTGTATCCTGGGGTGTATCAAGCATGGCATTGCTAGCTGGTCAAGGGAAGGGATTGTCCTGCTCTGCTCTGCACTGGTGAGGTCTCACCTTGAGTACTGCGTGCAGTTTTGGGTGCCAAAATATAAGAAGGACATAAAACTATTGGAGAGTATCCAAAGGAGGGCTACAAAGATGGTGTAGAGTCTAGAGTCTAGAACCAGCAAAAAAGACCACTCCTGAAGTTTATTTATATTTAAAAAAAAAAAATCCTTTGCTTAAAATAATTTAGCTTAGAATATTTACAATAGGTGCTTGCAGAGAAATCATATTTTTTCAGCATCTGCAGATTTAATAGTGATAAAAATGCAAAAGCTCTTGAAAGTTAGATTTACATTCATCTCTTCCTGATTTTTCTGTTCATTTAACTATTCCTTTATTAGTAATTTGTTACAATATTGTAAAGAATATGCATATTAATTTTCATTAAGAGTTGAAAATATTTCTGTAGCATACTGAACATCATACAATATTTCATATTGCAATATGTCACTGACTTCAACAAGGAAAACAGCACTGACATTTTCATAACTGAACAACTTTAGTAACTGTAGCTGAGACGTGTAAGGCTGGGAAGAGGGAAACAAGGGATTTTTTTTCTTTTTTCAGTTGTACTTTTCAAGACCTGCAGTTAGATTCAGCCATGACTACCACATTTTTTCAATGAAGAATACGAAGACTATGGACAGTTATCAGCCTATCGGTTTTTAGACATCTGTGTTCTAGAGATGTACACAAAAGAGAGGGACTGTATCAGGAGTATTCTCTATTATTTGTCAGCTAAACCTAGTATTATTCTGGCACACCCTAAAGGTAAGATATATAATTAACTGCTGAGCTGTACCTTATATGCTTTAATTTTTAAACAGGAAAACCCTCCTGATATTTTAAAAAGAGGGCATAACCACCTCCCATCTAAATCTCAATAAGGTCTTCAATTAGCACCTTATTTCTGAAAAATGACCATTAAACATTAGGCTTGCTACTACTATTTAAATTATTACTCTGACAGAATATTAGCAAATATTGAACAAGAGAATTGTTTGATCTTTATTTAAAACATAGGAGTACGTGTTTATTGAAAAATGTTGTTGATTTTTTTTCTTTTATTATTACTATTTTTATTTTTACTTTTTAGATTGAAACTGTTAATGTCTTCTATAGTTTAGGGTTCCTTTTTAGTGCAAGCAGGTCTTAAGCCAGCATCACTCAGGTTGATAACAATCTGTTCCACACTAGTCGAATCACATACCTGAAAATTTACCATTTTGCATTGTAGTTTATCCCATATTAATTCTGGACAAATGTAGAATCCCTTATTTGTAAAGCATGAGACGTTCTGTACAATTCAGCTTTACAGTGATATTTATCAAGCAACAACCTCTAAGTCAGCACGTGGCTCATTCACCCTGTTGGGTTTTGTGATAAAGCCCATCTGCATACTTACAAAGGAGCTCAGAAAGAAACTGGCAGGAGGGGGAACCCAAATAATACCCTGCCAGGCTGATCCCAGGCTCCTCACAGGGGCCACTGCCTAGGCTTAGTGGAGCGCAGGGGTCTACAGTGGCAGATGGGAACCCAAATCAAGGACTCAAGAGAACAGCCACAGTTCCTGGGGCTGTCCCATCAGCCCCGTTTTCTGGGCGTGGAACCAATGGCCATGAGTCATCAGCAGCTGCTCTCGTGATCACCTTTTACTCTATGGGGGGTTGTTGCCTAGGTATGTAGGACATGTTATAGAATGCAGGGGAAAAGTGGTTTGGGATTGCACTGGACTTAACTATGGGATTTCTAGGGGAGGAAGAACAAGAGTGGAAAAAGAGGCATAAATATATATACACACATATATAAACATATAGACACAATCCAAAAAATATAAAAATTATATATACAATCCAACTGTATATATACATTGTATAGTGTGTATATATATTATGTTATATATCTCATATATATGTATGTATATTATATATATATTACATATATGTACACACACTAGTGGACTTCCATGCTGTCCAGCCAGAGAGGGGAGCAGGATGAGGCCTTTGGTGCTGTCTGTGTTTGAGTTGCTCTGTATGTCTGTGATCTGCCGGCTGTGTCTATATGTGGTATATACTTGTGCTCTGTGCACATGCCTGCTGGGAACGTATCTTCAGTTTTGCTGCTGATTGGACCTGGGGACATAGAGTGGCAGCAGCCTTGCCTCCCATGGGCTGTTGGATCCAGTGAGATATATTTTCCTCCAGCACAGCCTTCAGTTAGTATTTGGCACGTACAGTTAATGTAGTCTTCTACTCCATTGCTTTCTTGCATCTGTGTTAAGAGCTAGAATCAGGATAGCATTTAAACACAGATTTAATCTAACATACACATGAAGCCTGTTGCATTTAACCGCTCTTCTGTTTGAAAGATGGACATAACATCAGCATTGGGTGGGGAGGTGTGGGGAAGGAGAGAATCTTTTCTGTCTGCATTATGTTAGAAGATGGGTTAAGCAGACATTGCTTTCATGCCTAAACTATTTAAAATACCTAAACTAGTCTGTTAAGGACTAGGGTACCTCTTATACACTGCAGTAGATAACAGAGATTTAACTTTCATTCTGAATAAACAAGCACACAGCTTTAGCCGCAAAGTAATTAAATGTACTTTTGCTAATCCTCTGAACAGATTGACCCTCTTTTGCATAGTGACTGTAAGCTCCTGTTTTCACATTATCTAGCCTATAGAGTCGTGAACAATCTCTGAGTTTGAGGAGAAAAAAAAACAAACACACATTACTCCTTTTCTCCTCTAGAATAAGTTTCATCCAAACATATACCTAAGTAACATGATTTTTTAAGTACTTATCATTTTAAAAGTTAAACACTTTAGTAGCAACTACCCCGCTAGCTGACAAGCCTAGTGGAACAAGACAGAGCAAAGAATTTGTCATCACAGTTGGCAAATCATCAAGGAAGAGTGTAACAAATTTCTACCACAGTTATATATCTGGAAACTGGCTCAAATAAGTGCTTAAAATGCCAGTTATTAACAAACAAATTTTATCACAGTGCTAATTAGTGAGAAAGTAAACCTGGAAGGATGGTATTTCTTGTCATATAGAAATGCGTAGATTTTGAATTTAGATTTTAACTGTTTATACATAGAATACTCAAATTTAAGCACTTTCTGCATAGCGTTATCTTCAGAGATACAGTGGAACATGCTAAGTTATTTTCAAACATCCTTTCATGGTGGCTCTGCTCAAGAGTTAGGTATTGCTTAACTTTTTACAAAAACGTTGTAAATCCATTCCCCAAAAGCAGATATTTAGACAAATGTTTTGGTGTACATGTTAGTGGTAGACTTCAAAAGTGAGTATTTAGAGAGCAGATTTCAATTCCAACTGCTCAGTCTTCAGCTTAAAACAAAATAAATAGATAATTAAATAAATACAGTTGGAGAATACTAATTTACAGAGTCCCACATAGAAATCTACTTTCTCATAGCATTCCACATTAGCTTGCACCAACAATTGGCAGAGCTAATTGATAGCTATCATTTAAAAATAAAATTGATCATTGATCCAACAAATCTTTAGAAGGTTATCATTAATTTCTGATAATTTTTTCCATAAAACTCTGTACAAAAGCATACAAATGAATGGGGTTGTTTATATGTATGATCATGTTTCTATTGATTGTAGCTGGCTGCTGCTTTAGGGCTGGAAGGATTGCTTGTTATCAAAATAAGGAAGGCACCAAGCATGGCAATGCGGAGAGGAGAAATGTGAGGATCATATCTAGTTTAATCCCCCAAAATTTAACAACTACAATATTCCACCCAATCAATTTTCCATTATTTTCTCTCTTCCCATTCCTTACCAAAGAAGGTCAATATATGTGGACAAGGACAAACTATTATGAAATAAGTAGTCAACAAATACATATTAGAAATGATGTGATGTTACGTACACTTATATACACTGCAGAAATATAATCAAGGCTGCACACTCACTCTGGCTCATCTTTTAGAACAGCCCATTCTTGTATGATATTTTAGAGAAATCCATTTTTTGCAAATACTCCTAATGTATCCCAGCATACACGGTATTTTGGAGGAAGCTGCAATAGACTTTTCATTTTCTCATATTTTCTAAACCACAAAGCCTATAGTAACAACAGGCTTTAGAATTAATTAGTCAAAAGCTCTCTTCCATTTATTGACTGTGGAGATAAAAATCACTCAGGAGCAATACGTATCTGATGCCGTATCTGGATACATACAACTTGAACATTCCCAGAAAGAAGAACTCTGCATCAAGAAAGCATTCCTAGTTGTACAGCTTTTCCAGAGTATGTGACTGAAAAACTCACACAGCGCTACAGCAGTAGTACACTACTACTTTAAGCATGTAACTTGGTCCGTATGATTTGAAGAGTCACTGGTATATGGAGTGCTGAATAGTATCTATTACAAATCAATGACTACATGCAGATTTTGCTGCCATTCCCCACTGATGGGGCCATAATACCTCTCATGCGTCCAGTTATTGAGGGTCTGTAAAGAACACCTGTGCCATAGTTACAGAATATGGTGAAAAAAGAACAGGCATAGCTACTGTCACATGGTAGTGATGGAGATTGTGGCTTGGATGAACCAGTTTTCACCCTACCTTTTTGTGCACTCTGTACACAAACATACTACATTCAGAGAACCATCCAAAAATCAAGTGGAACACCACTAAGACTATGTAATTAAACAGGAGTCCATTTACATAGCTTTTCTATTAAATGGCTGTCTGTTTTATGAGCTGTGTGACTGGAGACACAACAGAGCTCTTAAAGCATAACAAGTATTGACTACATGATCAGAGAACAATAATGCAGAAAACAGCTGAGACGGTGCAATATTGAAGAAATTCACTGTTCAAGGGGGGAAAAAAAAAATAAAAGCTGAGCTACAGTGATACAGAGCTACAGCAGTACTGTCTTTGAAATTCCTGCCTCCTAATTGCGGTAATTCAGGAACTGCACCCTGTTAGTGCTGTGGCATATTCTGACATGTCAAGACACTATTAAAACACTTAAACACATTTGAAGGCATCAGTAGCTTCTTTCGCTGCACCTTAGGCTAAATACAGTTAAATACCAATTGAACATATCTCAAGAAGCATTTAGTGCCCCAAGGCTTGGACCACTGTCATTCTGAATGTGGCGTTATCATGTACTGCAGAGACAGTGCATGCCATCTCTAAGGCAGTCCTATTGAATAAAGTCAAACACAAATCCACTGTTTGAGACACGCCAAACTGCACTGAAGTAATTAATATATTAATTGCTTGCGGCTTGAAATAATTTCATTCTGAAATGCTTTTCAATGCTTAAGAAATAAAATATTTCAGAGTACAGAAAGGCTCACGTACAACGACTGAATGATTAATATTGTGAGGAGGTATGACAGAAGGATATACAGTAATGAATTCTGAATCTTTTTATTCTTTTGCTATGAAAGGAAAAAGGAAGAATGAAAGCGAGACATTTAAATAGTTTACTTGAAAAGTAGTATCCCTTACATAATTCCTTACTATCTCTTACATAGTTCCTAAGACCAGCAAGACTCACTGCTGTAGCATGTCAAAGGTCCAATTACTTAACTGTTTTCAAGGAATTCCATAGTGGGATTTTTCAAAGCAAATATGAAATGCTACATAGTCCTTTACCAGTAAAACAAATTTAAATAAATAAATATGTAAGACAACAGAAATAGGTAACTGATTCTTTAACATTTGTAAAAAGTTCATGTTAGATGAATGAGAGTGAACTATCCAGAAGACAAGGCAGCTGAGGGAGTGAACAGCACTTTATCATGTACCTAAAAGGCTATAGTAAAGCAAGTGGAACAATCTGTTTTGCATGTCCACAGTAGAAACAACCAAAAGTAATGTCTCGATTGCAGCAATGACAAACCAGGTTAGAAATCAGAAAACAACTCTGAGGATAAATGTAGTGATGGAAGATTATAGAGTCTACCACCGGGAGAGTTTTAAGAATGGCTAGACAAACATCTCCCAAGGGTAGCATAAACTTAGCTAATCCTACCTTGGGAAAGGAAGGATGCACTAAATGACCTCTAGAAGTTCCCTTCAGCTCTACAATTCTGCTAATGTGATTACTAACATTTATGCACTTTGGCCTCAGCCCAGTCCTTAACTGTTCCTGTATTAAGATTCTTGACTTATTTGGTAATAAATCAGCCTTAGAAGTTCAGCTTCTGTTAAGCTAAAAGTCCATTTTCGCATGACATCCTCCTTAAAATTTTAAATTAATAGAATTACAAACCGAAAACAAAACTGTCTTACCATTTTAGGTATGAGTTAATCAAATGAATACAGAAACAAAAAACTAGTAATATGAAAAAAAAGGCACTCTCAAGTCCCAACATGATAACCTAATAATTTATAATACCTTCTTGCCTAAATCCTAACACACCAATTCCATTTTAAAGTTTAATCAGAAAATTAAGGACTGAATTCTGCCTCCACCTGTAGTGGTGCAAACCAAATATCATGCCACTGAAGCCTATTAAAACTGAAACTGGTGTAAAGGGAACTGCTGTAAAGCGGAACATTTCAAGATTGTTTACTTGTTGCATGAAATTTTGGTTTTGTTTATCTGCCTTTGTTTTAGGGACGAACAGTCCAAAGGGTGAAAGCAGGCATAAGATTTAAATGTTTTTTGTTTAACTAAACAGACTATACTAGAATTTGTAGATATTTAACATGACTCTGACATGTAACCAAAGAAATATTACCCAAGCCATAAAAATACTGGCTTAGATTCCAGTTATTTCTATCACAATTGCTTCCAGCGGGTTAACATACAATGTTCTTTAGCTGTTCCTCTAATAGAATGACTCCAGAAAAAAATTCTGACCTAAGTTAATGATTGTACCAGCTCTGTAGTACTGCATCTGTGACCTTCAATGAACCACCAATATTTCAAAATTGACTTAAAAGATGATTGTTCATATAAAAGACACTACACCTGTCACATTTTTTTCTGTTCTTCTTTTTAAAATAAATAAAAAACAACAACAAAAACCAGTTTGTTCTCTTACAGACCCAAGTGATATTAATCAGTTGGTTGTCAGTGTAGAACCATAATATAGGTTGTATACAATATTATGTTTAAGTGAAATCTAATTCAAAAGACTTAATTCTAGACAAATACTAATTTTAAACTTTGATTACATTATAATATAAAAGGACGCACACCAGAAGCATATAGCTTTCTCTCATTGAAGTTCTTTTTATCATATAGTTGAGACTGTTATTTCATTTTGTTTCAAAAGACCAATAGCATATGTAAAACGAGAACTAAGACGTACCAGCTTCCATGTACTAAAGACACCACTATGAACTTAAATTCCCTAGATTTTAATTTTCTTTACGTAAATGAAATTGTTACAAACCTCGTACTCCCATTAAATCCTTTGATGGTCTGATTTACTTCTGTCAGTGAAATGGCAACATATCTTTCAGAAAAAAAACAGGACTTAGCATGGCTTCCTGAAGTAACACAGTCATTAAGATGTAGGACACATTTAAGCTGTCTAATTGTTCTGCCAATCTGATGCTGAAGTATTAATCTGTCACTGTGTCAAATTACATACTTTTAGTTTTTTTAGTAAAACGTGTCAGTGCTTAACAAACTCTGAGATGAAGCAATTCATGGAGCAATTAGAATGTCAGCTCTCCTAAAGACGACTTGAGAAAAGTCTGAATCAGCACTCAGAAGTCAACATAATTTCCTTGACACTCATGGCAAAGTGATGGGACTGCAGGAGCTCCAAAGGAACAGAGTAGCTAGCAGCCATTATTAGCTCATCTCAGCTGTATACTGTGCCACCCCTTTATTTTATTTCTTGTTATTAAGTATTTCATACTTCACCATACATTCATACCCCACACACATGGCTGCATAACTGTTTATCATAACCAACTGGGCCAAAAAAAGGCAAAACTGAGTCACTTGTGACTATGGACAAGAACTCAAATTAAAATAAGGTTCTTGTTGAATGTTGCTGTGTTTAAGAATTGACTTTAAGGGAGAACGGTGTTTTCTCTCTTTTATATCATTCAGTTATCTTTTTCTTACCAAGTTCTTCTGCCACAAGGTACTAACTTTAACTTTTTATCTTGAGACAGAATAAAACGTTATATAATAATATATATTAAATATTAGTAATTCTTTCATGAAAAATTGAATGAATCCTGTTCTCCAGAGGTTTTCTGTGTGAGGTGTACATTCTGTTATGTCGTAGAACCTTACGGTTAAACTTAAACAGTAACTGTAAAATGTGCTGAAGATCTTTTAGTTTATATTACATTATTTTCAAGTGGGGGGAAGAGGGACAAAGAGGATGGAATTTAAGAAAGTTCTCCATGCTCTGCATGCAAACGCTCCTGTAAATAATGTAGAGGTCAACATGGAGCAGAAACAAACATCTTAACTACTTGTCTTTTTAGTAACTGTCACGAAGAAGTTGTGTTGTAAAATGAAAAACAGTAGTCACAGGAAGCTCCATTTAGGCTTTTATGTCACAGCAAAGAAATCTTATTCCACACACACACAAAAAAAAAACTCACTTATCTGTTTATGCCATACATGTTTCTCTCACAAATACACAAATAAATCTGTAATTTTACACACTTAATAATCCTAGGAAGAGCTGGGACAAAACCAACTAAAATTGAATTGGAAAGTACAAGAATGCGTTTTCAATACAAGCAGATCTATATGATGCATGGTCTACATGAATGCTAAAAATAGTCATTAAAACAATTCAACAGCATTGCATTAATGTACATTTTTCTGTTTGTCTAACGTATCCTCCTGAAGCAATTGATTAGATTTTATAATATGTACTGCTCATCTTCATTAATCATGAAGCACAGCATTAATATAAAGTCATGCAACTCAGATGTAAATGCTAATATTTTCACCTGTCACATAAAAATGAAATATTTTACTGATTAACTAGTTACCGAGTCATTTCTTTTATTCCATTTCAGTGGCCTGGGCCAGTGTCATTCTGTTCTTATTTTATAAGAATATAACACTTATAACACTTATTTTATAACCCTCAATTTTTTCCTAAGAATGGGTAGAAACTATTCTTAATTAATGTCCACCTAAGTAAAACAACATATATATGTATATATAAATATATATATATATGTTACTGATTCTTTCTCATTGAGATGATGCAGGGGAGAGGGAGTGGTTTTCTTTTTTTTTTGTTTGTTTTTAATATAGCAAGCACATGGAAAATATCTTCACACTTCAAGAAACTGAGAGACAAATAGAGAAAGATAATGAATCTCCCGGTGTGATTTATATCCTGCTCAAAGGGATTTTTTTTATTGATTTTTTCAGCTGTATGTGCAGATTACAGCTAGTGAATTAATTACAAACATCAGCTTAGAATGGTTACGTACTTATGACAGATTCATCTGGGTTATAGTCCATTAGTAATTAAGCACAGCACTAATTCACCTTGTGCATGCACAGTAGCTAGACTGTAATCGTACACATGCATCATAAGGACATTATACAAAAAAGATTAGAGAAAAGTATCACTGTTTATTTCACTATAGAATGTAAAAGTATAACATTTATTTGGATTATTAAGCTAATGGAAAGAATGGAAAAAGTCTGAATGAGACAAAACAGAGAAGAAAAAATCAAGTTTTACTTGCAAAAGTAGTTCTAAGGCTGTCAGAAATAGCAATTTCAACTTTTTTTGTGGGAGTGGGAATTTAGTGTAGCCTGTAGCATGTATCATAGGTTTCTGACCCCTGGCTTTGACCCTGAGTATCCTGCAGAGTTTAATTCACTCATCAGTTATAGGAGGTAAGGTAAAATTCTTAAATTGTAAGTGGAACTGCGTCTTGATAAAATGTGGTATCCAAGTCAACATATTAGGCAAGAGCTATCTCTTATTCCTGAGATGAAGATGCTGGGTTTTTGGTTGCTCCACCAGCTAATAGGTAAGATTTTCTTAAGACTTCCTAAGCCGCTTAATTGTATAGACAGTTGAGCGCATCCCTTTACATGTCTCTTGAGATATTTCTCTAAAATGTGAGATATTTCCTAGCCTAGTAAAGAATCTCAAGTGTCAGAAGTGACTGGAAGTGACTGGAAGCACTTTTTAATGAATCCGTTCTCTTGGTTTAGGAGAATTTAATATTGCAATTTTTCTCTTGCATTTTGCAGCACAATATTAAAATTGCTCAGTAAGTTTTCACTTGGCTTGGTTGCCAAAGTATATGCCTTTACCCCTAAAATCAAGAGATTTTAAGTTTCAGAAGATAATTTCTTATTCCTCAATTTGTTATATCTCTACATTTCTTATGAGGTTCAGTTCATATATTTTGGACTACCACTTCATAGCTTTTTCAAGAATGAATCAGATAATCTCCAGCTTGATATTCACTCATCTGAATATCAATAGGTTTCTTTCATGAGTTTATGCATTTAGTCAGACACCATTAAAACTGACAAAAGATTTGAAACTGGACAATGCTGAGCTTGTTCCACTTGCAATGCTTGAGCAAATTCTTGACAATAGTTAGAAAAAATAAATAAATTCTGATTATATCTGCTAGGTAGCCTAAAACTCAATCAAGCAAAATATATTATATTAACAAGGAAGTTAAACACCTACTTTTAAGAGTACATATGCTGAAAAAAATAAAGAGATTAGTCTATTATATGTGTTGATTACAGTATCTGAAAATAAAGTGGTGCTCTTGATTATCCTTACTGTAAATCCATAGACTCTCATTTCTGCTGAGCTACCCAATATCAGCTGTAGTGGTCAAAATCATTTAGTAACTGCTGGAGTATTCTGAGAATCTGAACAAAACATGGAAATCTAGTGGTTAAGGGGTCAAATACAGGAGATGGGCAGAAGACAAAAAATTAGAAGATGTAAACAAATTTACCAGACTGAATAAGACTGGTATACACAATATACACAATCTGCAGATCTTATTTGACTTGATGGACAATTACTGTAAATGGGAAAGGAGTAAACTGTATTTTGGTGATTGTTTCAGACAAGTTTTTAGTAAATTAATTAACTGACTTTTATGAAGCTGCCTCCTATTGCCCCCACAATGACAAGAAGTACAAAAGCATTTCTGCTGTATCATGGCTAGATCACACAGTACATATGCTGTGCAGACATCTTTCGAGGTCATTCAGAACATAGTTTCCCCAAATGAAAATATTCAGGAAAAAAAAAAAATAGAAAATCACTGCACAGTATTTTTGTCTCTGGCTCCTTTCCAAGATCATAAGAGAGATGCCAGATGGGATTGTAGTTCTTGTGAATGTAAAGCATTGCACTATTGCTATTTTTTTCATGTAATAGATTAAATATCAGATGATACAAATGACTTTTACTTAGGTCAACTTTGAAGTTGCAACCTGATGCAAAAAATTCTGTGTCCAAATATCAATCACTTGAGCCACCATAATTGTCAGAGGATGGGACTATTCCAGGTAAATTATTAAAAGGAATGGAATCCTCCTAAGTCCTAGCAGAAACTGGGGATAACACTACTACTGTACTACATACAGGAGTGAGCAGCATAGAGAGCTGATGACCATATGTCATGTCCCTTTGTAAACAAAGCACCTCTGAATTTTAGCCAGTAAATTAGGCCTAGACTAAACATAGTAAATAAACTGAAAGGCCACAGCACTGGATACCTGTGATTAGTTTATGAAACTTACACTTCAAGTTAGTTAATTTAATTGGACTGATGGCCTGTATCTATATTGCCACACACAGATTTATTCTTTTTTAAATCACAGACGAGTAGCTGTCAAGTTAAAAAGGATCTGTTTACTTTTGAGAGATACTGATAGAAAGGAATTGTAATAATTAATGTTCCCTCAAAACTTTTGACAAAAAAAATATTTATCAACATTAAAATTAACGTTGATTTTACTCTTCTCTTTGTGTGAATATATTTTGAGAATCCTAATTTTTATTAGACCGTTTATGTATACTCTCAAATCCCTTTCCCATCAGATACGTGAAAACTCACTGAATATGTGGCAGTGTAATAAACAGCTAAACAAACTCACAGTGCATGCTGTACCCCACCATAGATATGAACTACAAATGCATGTGTCTTGAGTGTTGTTAAACTTATTTTGTGCATCTGCAACAGTATTTTATGAGGTTTTCTTTGTTTCTGTTTGCTGTACTTGCTTTGTGATGCTTTTAGTCATTGACAGTAGAGGAGGTACAGAAAGAGGTCAAAATTGACAGCAAAACTGAATCAGGACTTCTCATGCCAATGAAATAATGAAAAACAGCACTGTTCTTACAGCAACAATAATGAATATAAATAGACAAAAGGCTACTGGGAGAAAGAGCATAAGGCATCCATTTCAAGAAAAAGTCTTTTCCTGCCATCACGGATAGCAATGTGAACTGGCTAAATTAGGATGCCCTTTAAACAATTTTCATGCTTCAAGAAATGTCTGTGAAAGACAGGTCTTCCGTATTTTCCTTTAAAGGATCAGACTTAATAGGCTGAATTTTATTCATATTTTCTACACCTTTTTTTCTCATGCCAATCATTCCCAGATAAAATGAAAAAATCTGTTATCTCATCTTTGACAAAGTTCAATACTAACTATGAATGTTCTCTTCCCACCCTCCCCACCTCCCCAGAATTTTATTGTCTTAAGCACTAAAGCACACGTATCCCTATGTCTTTACAGATAACATTAGAAGAGTGTACGTACTGGCCAAATAATTGTCAAAGGATAATAAAGATTTGCACAACTCTTCTATCTGTTTCAAAACTAAATCCCTAAGTAAAATAAGTATAAATCCCTACGTATAAATCTGCATCAAAGTCATTTACTGGAATAGCTGTGTATATCTGATTTGCTTCTTATGTAAAAGGCTGGACAATTCATCCAAAGAAAGATTAAAGAAACAAGTTTCTTTGCTTTTATGACTTGTACCTCATTCTAAAACTAAAAGTTTAAAAGTCATTGGAGAGATACCATACCAATTATATTCCAAAACTTTATATGATTTTTGTCTGTCACTAAGTGACTCCATGGATTTAATACATTTTACACATTTGTTCAAATGTAGAGAAGTATCTTTCTTCTAGTCAAAACTGTTTGAAAATAACTATATCTTCTTCAGGAATAACAAAATAGCAATCTGTTACAATACTTAGGAACCTTATAATACTTTAAGAATAATTCTCGTTAATTTATAATATATCTATTCATACAGAGGTTTTAATCTGAATTAGTATTTAAAGAAATACCTTATATTTCAAATTTCAAGAGGTAAAAGTGAAGAAAAAGGAAGAAAGAGAAGGATAGGAATAAAATGTCCTTGTTAACGTCACAAAAAAAGCATGTATTATTTAACTTCTCAGTTGTTTATTATACTTCAACGTATGATTTTTTTTTTTCTAGCTGCAGGCATCTCTGAATCTGCAAAACAATGCTTATGTAGTTTTCTACAATAATTGGCATTTTGAAAACTCCCTTCAGAATTCTAAAATTATTTTAAGACCTAACCTACAGAGCTTACTTCTCTGGCCTAACTGGCCAGAGAAGTAAGCAATGGCTCTAACTATACATGTTACATGTATACATGTTTTAGGTTGGAAATTAGGAGACATTTCTTCTCAGAAGGAGCAGTCAGGCATTGGAATGGGTTGCCCAGGGAAGTGGTGGCATCACTGTCCCAGGGTGTGTTCAAGGAAAGGTTGGACCTGGTGTTTAGGGACATGATTTAGTGGTGACATTGGTGGTAGGGGGATGATCTTGAAAGATGATATTGAAGGTCTTTTCCAACCTTAATGGTTCCATGATTCTATGATTGTATGTCTGGGAAAATTTCTCAGGGGTTCAGGTCTACCTAATCTCTTTCAGGAAAAAGTAATAGAAACCTGACACACATCTTTCATGAGATGCCCTACACCATCTGCACACAACATTTGGAAGACTAGTCAATACAACTTCATTTAAATTTCCAAAAAGCACAAAAAATTTGCATATCCAGAGACCAACCTTATCATACTACCAAGACATACTTTGATATTTCTTCCATCAATAAGAAGCCCAAATTCAAAGTAAGCAAATAATGCTAATGGCATGCCACAAATCTGTGTTGTGTATGATCTAGATCCGTTCCAACAACAGCCACTGACAATTTCAGTTGAACAAGAAGGCAAGATTAGGTCCCTTGAGATTTATGTGTTTTTCATCTTAACTATTGTAAAGGAGATTAAAATGTATGCAACTCTAAACTTCTTTGTCAAGGCATTAACACCAACAGCCTACCTAAATCACAGATAATTTCTACGTCCAAAAAGATAATAGAACTTCCCCATACAGGTACGTTAAAGATGGTATCAGGAGTGTTACTATATTTGACTGTATCTATGCCACTAACTTTACCAGGATAGAAAATATAAGATTAAAAAGTGCTAGTTTCTAGTTTGCTGTATAAGTACTATATAATGTATATTCAGTTCAAGAGTGTAAAGCTGCTCAGTCAAGACTTAGCTGTGTGTTTTTCTGACTGATGAACTTTAGGTCAAGTGGAACTCTTAAGAGGAAAAGGAAGATTGTTTCCTTCTTAAATGCAACTAAACTTGATGAACTGAAAGAAGTTTCTGCGTCTCACAGGGGAACACATGTCCCTGCCCCCAAAATTCTAGATTTACAGGTGATACAGAGAAAGAGACTTTTGTAGAGACTTCAATGAGACTTTAGAGTTTATTCCATATAGGAGAGGCCACAAATTGCTTGAATAGATAGTCTGTAAGGAAAAGGTATTAAAGAGGAGTGGGAAGATGCACTTTCAGACCTTTATATTTCTGTCTCACTCAGCAGTCCTTGTTTTCACTATTAAAAAAAAAAATGTTTTCGGTTTATTACTTGATGGTCTAATAAGTTATGGCTTCGGAAATTATGATGTTTTTAGCATCTCTTGGTGTGTTATTTACACTGCAAGACTGAATCAAGCAGTCCATCGAACATTAGGAAATCAACAGGTACTAATTTATGAAGAGATACCACACACACACACACACAAAAAAAAAAAGAAGAAAAAGAAGAAATTAAGCTACCTCAGGAGCCACATCAACCTAGGGGCTAAACCCCTAAAAGCTCACTAGCCAGAAACTTAGTCTGATAATGCAAAATAAATTCTGGCTTTATTCACAAAATTGAGTTTTGCAATTGCAGTGATTTATCTGTTGATGGTAATACAAGGTTTAAACAGTTAATACGAGGTTCAAACTGATGATTATAATAGAAATTCATCCTAATCCCTTCATCAGGGAGTAACATTGCAATTAACTCAGTATATAATCTGTAGGCAAATTCAATTTGTAAGAAAACAAATGCCTCCTATATCATTCCCGTTTTACAAATACTATGTTCCATCCTATTAAGAATACAAATTGCAAGGTATATATACCTACTTGCTGGTGGAACAGGATTGACAGACTACAGAAGAATATTAAATCTTATATGAGATTACACACGAAAAAAGAAGAAAACTAAAGCTTACTGGATAGAAAAACATCTTCAAATAATTGAGACTAATTTCCAGCAACTTTCTTCTCTGTTATGAAATTGAAATACAAACAACATTCTTAATTGTGTACTGCACATAATGTTCTACTTTGACTTTTCTCCTGTCCTACTAGGATGCTGTCAGGTGTTTTTTGTTGTTGTTGTTGTTTTTGTTTTCTTTTTTTAAGGATAGCAAGATAAATTTAAAAAGAAAATGAAAGAGACATAGAGGCATTGTAAAGCTTATGCTTATAAAGTTTGCTTACCTATCCAAAAAATAAAAAAAAAAAGAAAAAGAAAAGAAAAATAAAAAGGAGTGAGAGAGAGAGAGAGAGAAAGAAAGGAATCATTAAAGAAAAGTTTAGAGGAGATCAACTTTTACCTAATACGAGATAAGCAATTATAATGCAATTTATGTTGTGTTTTGAATAGGTGTCCCAGACAGTAAATCTGACTATTACTCCAAATACCAAATAGTATAATTACCTTCTTCACACTTCATATTCTGTTCATCAAATGAAATGCTAAACAAGCTAACTCCAGGTAGTTCTGCAAATCTAGATTAAAATAAAAGTATTATCAATAACTACAGGTCAGCTTATTTCATGAAAATCTATCAGGTACCCAACACATCAAAGCACTTACACTGCCATTCTTTTCTACTCTTTGTTTTTAATTATAAGGTTCGTCTCCACAGGAAACAATTCTAAGGAGAATTGAAACAATTTATTTTAAAGGCTGTAAACATCAGAAGGATTCTGCCTCATACATTCTGATATGCAGAATATCTTAACACCTCACACCTTGTAACAGACACATACACAACCCTTTTCCAGGTAGATACTAATTTGAAAACACAGCCCTTCATAACTTCCCAAATGGATTGCTTACTATTAGTAAGCACAATCTTAATATAGAAAAAGAAAACAATCTTTTATTGACCAAGTACAATTTGACTGTTAAAAGTTATAATTTTCTAATGCCTAACTAAAAGACATATTTTGAATTTCCCATATGATAAATACTGAGAAATAAATGAGGTTGCAAGTAGAACTTTTTTTTCCCCCCATACACAGAGAAGAACTTGTGTGAAAATTCTTAGATATGGAGAAAACAATTTCAAACAAAAGCAAACATGTCTGTGAAAAGTGACAGTGACAGTATTAGAAATATTTAACTTGTTCCAAAAGTACATGCTTTCTGAGTTCTTCTATGCATACTGAATTTAAACACAACCTTTCATTTTCATATTTTTAAAGCTGTATCAGCATATTTCAGGGAACAAAAATGTTTATGGGTTTGCATTATTAATATTTTTTGTACTATTTGCCATGACGTTCAGCACCGATCCTCTGCAAGACCTTTGATTTTAACACCCCAGATTTGAAACAAATCAAAACCCTGTCATGAAAATATTCTGGTTTACAACTAGTCAGTAAGGACTACTAAAATGGAAGTTTCACATACAAAATACGTGGTGGCTTAGCTTAATCTTGGTACAGATTTTTTTTTATGCAACTGATAGCTCAAGTCATCATGTCTGTGTTTAAACTTGGTTATCTTACACATAACACATAACTCCACACTCTCCCAAGTACCCAAATAGCGTGATGCGAGTGTTAAATTTTCTTATAGAAGAGATCAAGAGTATATTCCGACTCTCCAGCTGAATGTTAGGCATTCTTCTGCAAGGCGAGGAAGGGACTTGCAATCAGAATCGCACCAGGCAAAATTGGATGCTCTGGACTTGAATCCCCTTAGGCTAAATATAGTACCTGCAACTTTCAATAGCTGTGCTTGAATGAAACTGTCTGTGGTTTCTACTCTGATTTTAAGATATGTGCTGAGTTCATGTGTTTTATGAGCACTCAGAACTTAACAGCTCTTTTCTGCCTGGTTTCTGGATGTTACCGGAGCATGGATTTCTAGATGAAATCATTTTGTAATTTGGAATCTTAACTTAGGTTCATAGGTAAGTTTGTGATTCAAAACACAATCACAAATAAGGTAGCTTCTAAAAGATTAGCTTTCTGAACCTCTTTCGTAGGCACATGTGGCTAAATCCCAATTTCAGAGACAAAATAGTGCTGTTGGTCTCTCCCATTTGCCTGCGTGAACCAGTCATTAAAGTTTTGTCTGGCACTAAAATGGACAAAGCAGTGCTAAGTTTTTTAGTTTGAAAATGGCAAGGTCTAGAGCTGCTCTCTCACTCAAAGGTTGGAAGGGACCTTAAAGATCATCTAGTTCCGGCATCCCTGCCTATGGCACAGATCAGGTTGCTCAGGGTCTGACCCAACTTGGCCTTGAATGCCTCCAGGGATGGGGAATCTACAGCTTCTCTGGACAACCTGTTCCAGTGCCTCACCACCCTCTGAATGAAGAATTTCTTCCTATCATCTCATTTAAATCTCCCCTCTTTTACTTTAAAACCATTCCTCCTTGCCCTATCACTGCTTGCCTGTGTAAAAAGTTGTTCTCCATCTGTTTTATAAACCTCCCTAAAGTACTAAAAGGCTGCAATGAGGTATCCCTCGAGCCTTTTCTTCTCCAGGCCGAACATACACAGTTCTCTCAGCCTTTCTTCATAGCAGATGTGCTCCAACCCCTTGATCATCTTCGTGGCCCTCCTCTGGACCCGCTCTAACAGATCCACATCCTTCTTGTACTGGGAGCCCCAGACCTGGATGCAGTACTCCAGGTGGAGCCTCACAAGGGCAGAGTAGACATTTTGAACTTCATTAGGTTCACATGGGTTCACTTTTCAAGCTTGTCCAGCTTGCCCATAATACTGGTAATTAAACTCTAAAGCAAACACTAAATTTTGAGCTGCAATAATTATGAACATTTTCTCTAGGGCTCAATATCAATTACTTATTTTGATTAATTGAAGGTATGACACCTTCAATAACATTTCAAAAAAAGAGATGGTTAAATTCAGCTGAGTTTATTAATAAAGCCTTTGCCCCTCAAAAGACTAAAACTTAGCTTATTACCACCTTGTTCTGCACAGATTAATAGCAAGTCCATAGCCATCATCTCCCCTTGCAAAATATTCAATATCCTGCAATAAAGTCTTTTAAACTAAATATAAAATGACAACTGATTAGAGATCTGTCAGCCTGAACAGGAATACTTGACACATAGTTTCTAGCTCAATTTCAAGTCTGTTAGTTTCCATAATTGCAGAAATGAAACCCTTGTATATTTTTCTAAGATGTTACTGCTATGAGCAAATAAGGGCTGTCATTCACTTATTAACATGATCTAAAAGTAATACAATGAATGCTCGCCATTTGATTGGCCAACTTATTCCTTCGTGAACCAATACCATACGTTTTGCTAGATATTTTGAATTCTTCTGAGGGATCTGCATTTGTCACACTGACTCATGAAAAGCAATCCTTCTCTGTGCCAGTCTCTACTTCTGTCAGCTTACTCTAGTCTCCCAACATTAACCAGCATCTCACTAATGACTAAACATGAGTTACAAGAGTACTGGAAGTAGTCTGACTAAGCTGATATTCATTTAATATTTCCCATCAGATGGCTAGACAAATTACATTGAGAGTTTAATGATTTTAAACCTTCAGAGAGAAGAGTTTGTCAGAGAGAGAAGTTAATGCTAACAGTTAGGCCACACATGTAGGCATCCAGGACTACCACTAATTAATTTACTTGCAGGCATTGCAATGTCAGTACTTATTTGATTAAAATTAATTAAATAAATAAATAAATACTTAGACTCAGCTTCTCTGGCCAGAAAGTACCATTATGATCTTCCAGACAGTTCCCTAAATGAGTAAATTGAGGATTTCCCACCTCCCAGAAGCAAGGTTAAAGTGTGTCTTCTAGAAAGCAATATATTTTAGACTCCAAACAATGTTAAGTTTTTCATAACTCCTAGTAAATTGTTGTTTCAATTACTTTACTCTTCCTTCCCTTACTCTTACAAGCTCTTTGGAGGCATTTGCTTCATTTTTCCTTGTATACTGGGAACAGTATGAGTCATACCACACACACTCATGTTCTAGGTATGCTTGGAAATGTAACTCCTGCCATTATAAACAGATTCTTACCACGTCTGTAATATGCATTTACCCATTACTTACCCAACAAACATCCTCTATTGCATTTTAAGCCGCATCTTTGTTCCGCTTTAATTACAAAACTGAAAAATCTATCTTACCATATAGAGTATACATACTGCAGTATCCTTCCCGTTTCCTATGTACTAAGTGTTCATCCCGATTTTTTTTATGCCTTTGTTGTCTCTGAGCTGAATCATGTTACCAGAAGTGTTTGTTTGACAGACAGTAGAGTTTAATTGTACGTCTCTAATATTTTTCTCTATGTTAGTGCAAAACACAAAACAAACAAATAAACAAAAAAACAACCAACCAACCAAAATATGAAAGAAATAGGAAAGGCTGTTTGATCACTGCTTAGCCTGAAAGCCATATTGCTCTGTTACTATACCCATATCATTATGGACTTACTGCAGATGTTTGTTTAGAAAAGGCACGCTATGTAAACACTTCAGTCTATGTACAAATTGATTCATAAGTACTTCATTAAAAAACAACAAAATCTAAGTTTTTAAAAATTATTATTTCCAATTTCCTTAAGACTTTTCTATACTAAATAACACACTAATCTTTGCCAGTGAATATTAATGTACGTTTGATTACTTTCAATTTATCTGAGTAAAACATAATCTGCTGAGAGCAAATCAACACAGATGAACATGCAGTTTCCCAGCAAATAACAAAAACAGTCAGTGAGGCAAAAGCCATTAGAAGTTTTTAATCCAAAACTAGCAATTAAGAACTCTTCTTCTCATTTAAATAGATGTTCTCCAGAAAGGATGCTAGACATTGTAGTCTCACATTGATTCTTCCCATGGATAAAACAATTCCCCTACCACACACACATTCCTGCTGTATTATGCCATATGAAACAATCTGTATTTCAGTCATAATGTTTTAGCAACACATTACATTGTACAAATGCAAAAAAAAAACTTTCAAACAATATTGTAGTCACAATAGTGTATCAGATTCTGTGATTCTGTAAAACAATGCAGAGTATTATCAACTGACAGATCCTCAGTCTAACACCCTGATTTGTATTTCTATTCTGAATCAAATGACAAACAAACATTTGTGCCATAACCACATATTAACTGTCTGTCTTGCCCCCCTACCAACACACACACTTCCTAGAACTCATTTCTGTGTTTGTTTCTAACTTTTCTCTATGTTGGCAAATTTTTTGCTTGAGCTGGCACTAGTCAATCAATACATTTCCACTTCAGCTGTTCAAGCAGCAGCTAGCAGGGCAGCCACAACAAACACAGTTCTGGCAGCTTCTAATGTGTGTCCCTGCCTGTTATTCAGATGCTATTTATACAGTGTTTACATGTAGACCACGTAGCTTTTATAAAGCTCAGAGCTTGGATTTTAAATGGAAAGCTTATTAAGCACAGGAGCCTCTCAAATTAAATCATAATAAGTAGCTACTTAAAATGCTTTGGAAGACTGAATCCACAGTAATATATTTTTATACATAGATAGTGTTTGCCTAAAAAAAAATAAAAAAATTAAAAAAATGAAATACCAAATGCAATCAGTGAGATGTACTGGACACAAGAGCATTACTGCTGCACCATTTGCCTACAGTAGAAAAAACAAGCCTTTCTTGTCTTAATTTAATTTTGCATAGGAAATGTTGAGCACACAAATAAAACAAAAACACAAATGAATATAATTTCCTTAACTAAATCTCCAATAATATATATAGAGAAAAATTTTAATAGGTTTCTACTGTTAATTTTTATTCGTTGCCCAGTAATTCCAGGCAAACCAATTTGGACTGTTTCAAAAACCAGATAGCTTTTCTTTCTGTTCCCCAACTTCTTCCATCCCCCAAACTGCAAGGACTTGCTCAGAGTTTGAGTGTGCAGAACCAATGCTTTAACATTTTTCTATTTCCTCTTCAGTTTACTCACCTTCCAATGTCTGTAGCAATAACATAAGCTCTAGGAAAACCCAGACTTACTCTTTATATTTACATTGTGACTGTCTCTCCACTCTCTTTTCTAGTCCAGCATTGCACAGAGTATTCATTTAAAATAGACATAAATATACATCCTACAAAGGTATGACCCTGCAATGGCCACCTGAATCCAATAAACCTTTTGCATCGATGCCATTCTGTTCAGAGCAGAACGCTGCTAACAGAATTACCATTTCACTGTGCTCTTAGGGGATAAGGTTCACACATGCAAGCAAAACAGAAAATCTTACAGGATGAGTTTGGGAAGTTTGGTTTAAGCAGCATATTACTTCACTGAGAATTGAAATGTTCTTGGAATATGTACCCCTGAAAGGGCATATGAGAAGGTTGAATACAGAAGTTAAAATGTTGATCCCTAAAGATAAATGCGTTGTTTTAATTTTTTAAAAAGATTTTTTGTTGTTGTTTATAGTTTTAATTGCACTTTGAGCAGTTTTGCATTAGTAATGGATGATATTTTTGCAACATTAATAATTTCTAATAGATAGCAGTTACATTGCAAAAATATGTCTGTAATATTGTGGTTATTAATTGCAGACTAAAATGAGTTTCATGCAAGAGACAGCAGTCCTAACTTCTTTACTAAATTATGTTTTTCTGTATATCCTAGTACGTAAAATAATACCAAACACATTGGGATTTACATATACAATCTGTTAACCTTAAATGACTTCAAACGCTTGACTAGTTAAACATTCAAGAGATCATGGTGAGGTCTACGTAAATGTAATATATATTGCCAAGAGAATATAAAATTATATTAATATTATGCTCTTTTTTTTTGGCAAGACCTCCACTTCAAAACTCGAAGTCTTTTCCCTGTATAATTGACAGCAATGTCTATGAACACAGTTTAGGAAAACTTTTTATGCCACTCTGGATGTGGTGGTTCAGAAGCCGGGAGATAATTAAATGCATGGGATGGATGTTACTGAGTGGTTAATGAACGTAAAATTTCCTTTAACAATTCAAATTTAAAGTCACTTTAGTTCTTATAAATCTTGCAGGAGTACAATTGGCTTAACTTTTTCTCCAATACAGCTACTTCATTCTATTACTTCCATTTCTATTTTCAATCTGGATTTTCATACAGTTTAGAATTATGCATGACAAAAGGAATTAGTGATACCAGATAGCCAACACCAAAACACTTGGTGAAAACTGAGTGTTTTGTTGTTGTTGTTATTGTTTTGTTTTTGTTGTTTTCTTTTTATCTTTCAGCCGTAGCAGTATGTGTAAGTATTTGATGACCTAACAGAATGATCTGTTAATGCCAGGACACCAATTGTCAGTAAAATTAATCTGAACAATTCTGACACTATACTGCTAGGATGATATACAAATAAGTCACCTCATTATGAACTATAACTAGCTTTTAGGTCTGTTGTACGCTAATTTCCTACATGTCATTTAATTAACAGAAAACACATTCTACTGTTAAGAAAAACAAACAAGAAATAACAAAGGCCCATTATAATTTCATATTCTCTGTTTTGCTGACTTGAATCCATACTTGGTACTCCATAATTATGCATATGCAAATTATTGATGTTACAGTATATATATTTATGTAAGTACAAAGGGATAAAAAACAAAAACAAACAAAAAAAAACAAACAAAAAGAAACAACTACCACACTTCTTTCAGAAAGTCAAAAAACAAAACAGAACAAAACAAAACAAGAACTTTCAATGGAATCCACAGAAGGGAACAACAAAATTATAGAAAGGACAAATTTTAGGTTAAAACAGTAAACAAAGTTAAATGTGCAACCCTGACATTTCTTTGTTTTGTCATCTTTCCTAGGTAATTCCAGTATTTCTCCCTTGTATGCAGTCCCTTCTTTCTGGCTTTCAGTGTATTAGTTGCACTAGGAAAGTATTTTTGGAATCCTTTCTATAGAATTTTCTGGCCTTCAAGGAATTCCTTCAAGGAATCTCTGCTGAGTGTCCCCATAAAAAGCAGCAACAAACTTAGCAAACTTACAAATAGCAGAGACAATATTCATTATATAAAGCTTTCAGAGAGAACTTCTTTCTCCCTCAACCGATCAGTGTACATGTACACCATGTTAGTATGCAAGAACCATTTCCATTTCTTTAGGTCTTTAAGACTACAATCCGTATTTTGGATTGTAAATCTAAATAATACTGGAAATTTTCCTATTGAATTTAATGAGTTTTCAGAAGAAAGAATATTAACTGTCCCAATATTTATCCAACAGATAAATTTTAACATTTAACCAACAAACCCAACAAAAATAAACCCTGAAAATCAATTCTATCATTTCACAGGAAAAAAATATCTTAGACATAACCACAATTCCTACCTAGGTTCTACATATAATTGTTTTCAAGGTGTTATCTTCTATTTTCTGAAAGTTGGAAAGTGATCATCTGCCTGCTCCACCTTGGTTCCCCAAGATCATTTTACACTATATTTACATACTAGCATTAACTGAATTGCTCCCAAACACTTTTTTTCCAAAGTCAGTCTTCCTTGCATTATCAGCTGAACTTGCACATTTTTCAGACCTGCTGATTTCAACTTCATGTTGTCTCCTAAATTATTTACAGATTAGTCTATCCTGTAGTTTTTCTTTTCTCCCTTGATAATAAATCTTCTAGCATTCAGTTACCTTCTTCTCATGGCCAAAGCTTCTCCTGATTCTTCTGAAACATTGAATTCTAAACAGTATAAAATCTGGTCAAATTGATCAGACAGACATTGATCACATCACCCTCTCACACTATCTCTGCTTCCTGTTAGGCTGTGTAACAGGGTACAACTGTAGGAACACTTTCAGCCTTTCATTCACTAACTGCAAACCTACTTTGCCTTTAATCATTTACCCGATCTGCTGTTCCCTATTAGACAAACTCACCTTTCTCCAAGACATTTGAAGTCCTTTTTAACAATTAATTAATGATCTTGTCCATCCACTTTCCCTCATATATATCATATATCATATGTAAATAAAGTCTATCCTGAACTGGCACCAATCCCATCATCTACTTTATCTACTGCACTCAGAAACACAGAAATAAAACTAAATAAGCCAATGATTTGCACTGCTTGTGTATTTATTATTATAAGTTATTATAAATTGTGTTCTGTCTTCACGATAAGCAGTGTCTCAGCAGTTGCCACTTCTACCCAGGTAATGTCTTGTCTCTAATCAAGAGTCTAGATTGGTAAAGAACACAACCTTCTCCAGAGACTTCTTTCAAGGTTTTCATTTTCCCCACATTCTTTCCCATCTTCAAAAAATAAAAATTAAAATGAGATGGTGAGGAAAATTATGTTTTGCAACATTTCAGTTACCTTTATCTGAACTAAAGTGTGAGAAGAGTTCAGCATGCCCCTAAGCAAGTTCATCTCTTAATACTAAACATCGGGAATACCAGCACTCAGAATTTTACATTTTCTTATGTATCCAAACAGTTAACTTGACCTTCTTGATTACATTTAAAAAATATTAAAAAAAAAAAAAAATCTCTCAAAACAAAAAGTAGCAGGGATTTTGAGTTTTGTTCATTTTTGTTTAACTCTCCTAGCATGGTTTTGCTTTATAAGGAGTTGGAATTGTTTTCCTGTGGCTTTGAGCATTAAGAATGCTAAAAAGAAAATGTTTCTTATTTAGGAGGTAGAGAGGGAAAACAGGTGCAAGAACTGCAGGTATGTCTCAAGAGGGAGCTTTTCCAGTGGTACAACAAAGTATTAATTGAAGGGAAAAATACAAGCAACCAACAAAACAAAATACAAAAACAACAACAAAAAATCAAGCCTAGGGATAACTACATCTCATATCTGCACTTTTAAGTCAGATGATACCATGAGGCAACTAGCCTTGCTCCCTTCACTCTCAAGTGCATGTGCAGGGTGCATAAAAACATGACAGGCTTACTCAATGCTGTGAATGCTATTGCATATTAAGGAATAGATCTAAGCCATTATCTGTGCTTCATTAAGATGTCTACATGCAGGATCCCTATCCAACCTTCCTATGCAAATGCTGAGCTTTTCTGGATATCAGTATCAATCAGGCAAAGGAGAAAAGAAAACTGCACACACCTTCACAGTTCTTCGTACTACCTTGATTCCTGAAGTTTATCCCTGATTTTCATTGATTTTTTTTTTATTTTTTTATTTTTCCTAGCATAGGAATAGCAGGGAAAAAAAGCAGGGAATTAAGAAATCTTGAAGAATTATCTTTCTTCCTATTAGAATACTATCAGCATTATGTGAGGCAATATGAACTAATATATACGCAGAAAACTAGAATATAAATGATTAAGTAGTTGTAAGACTCTTCAGTGGTACATCTCTAAACTGAAATGTAATGCAGTTATACGCCCTGAGTTTATATAGTCAGATAAGAGCATACACACCCTTTAAACAATTGGCAATGAGACTCTAGTGGAAATGTCACCATGGCACTTTGCTGGTCAGACAGATCAGACTTGTTACATCTTCCTTAACTCTGGAGGAGAAGCACGGCATGAATTCAAATAAGCTTTAGATTTACTTCAGAAAATCAACTTCACTGGCATATTTAATGTTATTTTTCTATCATATTAGTTTTCAAGAAGAAGGACTTAAGTCTGTTCCAGATCACACCACCTATTGCTCTGTTGAACTGGCACTTGGTTACTTTTGCTTTAACTTAGGGGGATAAGCAATTTTAAAAACAATAATCTGAGACAAACTGCAAGTGAAACCTGTCTCCCAGATACTTAAAACAGATGATGGGAGGATGTGAGTATGTAGAGTTCGCAGACCAGTAATGGAGTCCTAATGCCATAATCACATCACAATTAGAAGAAAAGAAAAAGAAAAGAAGATACAGAAAGAGAGGTTAGTCTGGAGGTAAATTCGCTTAAACTCTGTGCCAGAGCTTTGTGTGCTGCCTTACTAATCAAGATGTTTATTTTCCTTGATAACAATAAAAGAACAAAATGTGAAAAATGCTGACGCAATCAAAGGTACACATGATGAGCCAACACTCAGCCACTAGAAGATAAAGACTGCTATGCAGACCTTCAAATGTTAAATGGAAAGATCACTGCCACACATAAATGCAGGTTCTTTTAAATTTTGATCAGTCTGGAAAACCCCACTAATTCTTCATTCCCTCCAACACATTGAAAAACACCTTATAATCTGTATTTGCAAAAGCTTTACTGTGCATTTAGCATCTCTGCCTTAAATGACAAATCTTGAGAAGAATGAACCAAACTTTATCAACAGCGGTTGTCTGCACGAACTTGGCAGTATACATGATATGTTATGTATGATGCCTTCCTTAAAACAAGCTATTGAACTAGAATCTCATCTACAGAGTACAATGCCTTTTGAAACATTTTCTTGCTGCATCTTCCAAAGGAGAGTGTTCGGAAATGCTCATGCGTAACATGGCGAAATTTCAGTAAAGTATAGCAGGAGGGGAAGACAAAACCAAAGATGTATATTATGGAAATATATAGGACTGAACAAAAATTTTCATACTCCTATGCATCACAGCTTAAATATTGATTTCTTTTACGTCCATTAAGAAAAACAACAACAACAAAAAAAGTATTCCTCAAAATGCTGCTGGTATATACCATTAGACTAAATATCAGATTATTATTTTCATAGAATCATAGAATCATAGAATATCCCGAGTTGGAAGGGACCCATAAGGATCATCAAGTCCAACTCCTGACACCGCACAGGTTTGCCCAAAAGTTTAGACCATGTGACTAAGTGCACAGTCCGATCACTTCTTAAATTCAGACAGGCTTGGTGCAGTGACTACTTCACTGGGGAGCCTGTTCCAGTGTGCGACCACCCTCTCGGTGAAGAACCTCTTCCTGATGTCCAGCCTAAACTTCCCCTGCCTCAGCTTCACACCATTCCCATGGGTCCTATCACTGGTGATTACGGAGAATAGGTCACCTGCCTCTCCACTCCCCCTCGCGAGGAAGTTGTAGACTGCGATGAGGTCTCCCCTCAGCCTCCTCTTCTCCAGGCTGAACAGGCCCAGTGACCTCAGCCGCTCCTCATACGTCTTCCCCTCTAGGCCCTTCACCATCTTCGTCGCCCTCCTCTGGACACTCTCCAACAGTTTCACGTCCTTTTTGTACTGTGGTACCCAGAACTGCACACAGTACTCAAGGTGAGACCGCACCAGTGCAGAGTAGAGCGGGACAATCACTTCCCTCGACCGACTAGTGATGCCGTGCTTGATGCATCCCAGGATACGGTTGGCCCTCCTGGCTGCCAGGGCACACTGCTGGCTCATATTCAACTTGCTGTCAACCACAACCCCCAGATCCCTCTCTGCAGGGCTGCTCTCCAGTGTCTCATCGCCCAGTCTGTATGTATAGCCAGGGTTGCCCCGTCCCAGGTGCAGGACCCGGCACTTGCTTTTGTTAAACTTCATGTGGTTGGTGATCGCCCAGCTCTCCAATCTGTCCAGATCTCTCTGCAAGGCCTTTCAACCCTCATCCGAGTCCACAACTCCTCCAAGTTTAGTGTCGTCGGCAAATTTGCTCAGAACACCTTCTAGACCTACATCCAAATCATTTATAAAAACATTGAAGAGGACTGGCCCTAAAATGGAGCCTTGAGGGACCCCACAAGTGACCATCCACCAGCCAGATGTGGCCCCGTTTACCACAACCCTTTGAGCCCTGCCCGTCAGCCAATTGCTCACCCATCGTATGATGGTTTTGTTTAGCTGTATGCTGGACATTTTGTCCAGTAGGATGCTATGGGAAACCATGTCAAAAGCTTTGCTGAAGTCCAAAAAGATCACATCAGCTGGTTTCCCTTGATCGACTAGATGGGTGATCTTATTATAAAAGGAAATCAAATTTGTTAGGCAGGACCTACCCCTCATGAGCCCATGTTGGCTGGGACCAATGACTGCATTCTCCCCCAGGTGCGCTTCAATAACTTCAAGGATCATCCTCTCCATCATTTTACCAGGCACTGACATGAGACTGACAGGCCTGTAATTGCTAGGGTCTTCTTTCTTACCCTTCTTGAAAATTGGCACATTTGCCAGCTTCCAGTCCAATGGGACCTCACCAGATTCCCAAGATCGTTGAAAAATAATTTAGAGAGGTCCTGCGATGATGTCTGCCAGCTCTTTAAGCACGCTGGGATGAATCCCATCTGGACCCATGGACATGTATGGATCCAGGTGGAGCAGCAAATCCCGCACACGTTCAGGGTTGGTTTGGAGTTTGTCATTCCCACCGTCATGGTCTTCCAGCTCAGGGTACCCTGGGTCCCGAAGCCCATCATCAGCGTTGAAGACAGAGGTGAAGAAGGCATTAAACGTCTCTGCTTTGCCTATGCCATTGTCTGTGAGGAGACCCTCCCCATCTAGTAGTGGACCTATGTTTTCTTTGGTTCTCCTTTTTCTGTTCACATATCTAAAAAAAACTTTTTTATTGTCTCCCACAGAGATGGCCAGCTTCAACCCTAGTTGGGCTTTGGCCACACAAATTTTCTCCCTACAAACATGAACAGCATCCCTATATTCCTTCATCGTCGCCTGACCCTCCTTCCAGCAGCCGTACACTTTCTTTTTCCGCCTTAGCTCCAGTAGAAGATCCCTGGTCAGCCAGGCCAGCCTTCTGCCCCACTTGCCTGCCTTCCGATATTTTGGAATCGCCTGATCTTGAGCTTTTAGGAGGCAGCACTTAAAGATGGACCAGCACTGATGGACACCAATGCCTTCAAAAGCAGTTTCCCAGGGGACCTTGCTGACTAATTCCCTGAGCAGCCTAAAGTCTGCTTTCCCCACATCCAGCTGAAGTTTTGGTGGCAGTTTTCCTTCTGTCACCATAAATTCTAAACTCAACCACTTCATGGTCACTATGACCAAGACGGCCGCCAATTGCCACGTCTCCCACAAGACCCTCTCTGTTCTCCAGCAACAGATCTAGGAGGGCGCGTTTCCTAGTTGGCTCACTTAGCACCTGCACCAAGAAGTTATCATCTAGGTACTTTATGAACCTCCTGGACGTGCTCGTGTCAGCCGTGTGGTGATCCCAGTTGACGTCTGGCAAGTTAAAATCCCCCATAGGACGAGGGGAGTCGATCTCGAGGCATCTCTTAATTCTGCAAAGAATAATTCATTGGCATTGTCGTCCTGGCCAGGTGGTCTGTAATAGACTCCCTGACTATTTTGTCACACCTGTGTTCTATTTTAAATCTTGTTTTAGGTTTTGTTTATATGACTTTTGCTCTCCTTTTTCTAGTCTTCATAGTTGATGTTCTAGGATCAAGGATCTGAGCCAAAATTCCTACAAATAAATTTGGAATACGTTCATATATATATATTTTTTCTTTTTCTTCTTATTTGGGGTGGGGGAATGCCTGAATCTACTTGAAATGGTGAGTTAAAACATTTGGTTTACTAAAGGAATACACATATTGAAAATATGCAAAAATAATATTATACATGCTCAACTGATTTCTTTCATAGACATATTGAATATATAACCATCCACAGGGGTGGCAGCTAATAGATCATAACCCATCTGCAGGTTGGATGAATGTCTGCAGACCTTAGCAGTATGATGTAATGAGGACATGTACAGACAAGCTCTACGGAGAAAAGCACCCTGAAATAATGAAGAGGACTAAGAATGAGTGCATAGGTGAATGAGCAACATGACATTTGCCAAGACACATTTCTGACACATTTGAGGGAATTACATTTTTTTTTCTAGTTACCTACATGTGCTTAAATTAATGGGGTCAGATTTGCATTTGGTTTCCACTTTTTAAAACCAATGAAGCTTTTTGATTTCCAGTGTTTGTGACTCATAAATGCTGGATTAAACTGACTCTTGCCAGCACACAGTTGAGTCCTGAAGTCACTGAAATTGCTCCATTGTAAAAAACAGAGCAAGAAGGATAACTAAGAAAAGCAGACTTGCGTGAAATATAATTCCCATCCTCTATGTCCCTAACTTCTGAACTGACCTTCCAAGAACTCACGTCTCCAGGAAATGTTGAACTTCTGTACAAAAATGTTTACTTTTCCATACTGCTGGCTTAGATTTTCTACTGCATCTTTCTTATGTCTGGCTCATGTTTGTAGGTTCTACCCAGGTCTGCAGGTTCTGCTTTTAAAGATTTAAAGCCTTATTAGAAGTGGTAGACCAGCATACAGACTACCATCATGCAGCTATACTTACCTAGAGAATACTCTGAGTAATTCACAAGTAGTTAACTTGCGTCCTTTCACTTTAAGTGACTCAATCATTATCCCTTTTTCCATTATTGAACATGGCATCAGTCATAAGGAGCAACAACAATCAGGCTATAGTACTTCCAAAACAGGTTAAAAAAATTAACCATTACTGTAAAAGATACCTGTACAATATATTGCATATAATAAACAGGAATATTTATTTTTAGAATTTTATCTAACAATATTTATTGTACCCAGATTAAAAGGTTGTGTTTCCAAGAGTTTGACAATACCAAAATGCCAAAGATTTGAGAACTGGAGTTGTTTTAAGCGCTGAGATGAATAATAGATGAATATACATACCCCATTAAGTGCTTTCATTTTCACATACTTTAATGTGACATTTAGATTCAATATACCTTTTATGGTTATTAAAAACAAACAAACAAACAAACACACACACTTAGAAAACAGAGAATTTTCAGTGGGAGAGTTGGATTTCATGGTATCATTTCATTCCTTTTATATCGGCATGAGTTCCAACTCAATTTATATGGCCTATTTCTTAGGATATACTTCAGTTTATCTGCCACAGAGAGGTATCAGGAATTTTGTTTTTTAGGTCCATTAGTGTAAATTGATATATAGTAGATCATAAGCCATCCAATGAGGGCTTTTTTTTTTTCTTTATATCAGATGAAGATCTGGATCAAGATTAAACTGTAACTTGAAAACCAAAATGTAATGTTCATAGATTATACCAACAGCAAACAAAATCTTAAGTGACGTGAAGATGTTGACATAAAGTTTTCTCCCTCGTGATCTGCTAGCTTATGCTGCTATTGCTTAGAAATGCTACACTGTAGTTTTTGCTCCAGCCATTTCAGTTCACTTTTCATGTTCTCTAACAGTGAGAGCTTAATGGTACATATTTGCAGAGGTAAACAGTGTAATTTATAATATGGAAAGCCACCATGCAAAACATCTGTCTTTAGGCTAAAGGAAATATTCTTTGTCCAGTCAACTATCTGCTCCTTCACTAGTAAAGTAAAACAATTTGAAACAATGAACAGTGATGGATAATCAAAATTTTGTTAAAAGCAGCAAATGAGACACTAATGGATGTTTCTAAATTCATAAAACAAGGGGCTTAAATTATACCACAAGCTCACAATTTAAAAAAAAAGTATATAAACCAAACAGAGATAAGTATGTCAGAAATGTAAAAATAAAACCTGCTGTCATATTCTAACTTACATACATGCAGAGACATAAGTCGACATATTTCACAACATTATCAGCCGAGTGATTTGCCAGTAATTATGGCAGCAAAATTTTGCTCTTTGAATGTCTGAAGACTTTCATGGCAATTTGATGACCTAAATGAAATAAACCTTCTGTCTTCAAAGGCATCTACATTCTGTGTTACAGAAAGTTGTCCTCCCTCTGTCAACACTTCTGAATTCACAGGAAGCTGAATAGCAGCACTAACACAGGGCTGAGCCTGGCCTAAGAAGCCATCCTGAGAGATGGCATCAGAACAGAACTGCACTCTGCCCTGTTCTGAGCAAACTCATGCTTCCCCACCATATACCACACAGTCAAACTTCTGCCAGCCATACTGCAAGTATCAACTTGAATTGACATTTCCTGGCTTCCTTGTTTCACGAGATAGAAGAGCTTCTATAGATCCTGATTTTAAAGGCTTTCTCACCAACATCCCTTGGAGTAATACATTCTGTATCTTTTTAGCATCTATCCTACAAAGGATCTTCAATTGCAATTACTATTAGACTGAAATCTGTCATTAGAAATATTTTTAAAAGAAACTGAACAGCCTTGCAGTGACAATGCAATTCTGACTTTTGGAGAAAGCAGCAGAAATAGTAAACACTATTTTGCAAAACTTCAGTTCCAAAACATAAAAAACATTGCATTTTGGCCACAGTTTCAGCTCTGTTTAACTGCAGCATAAAGCAACTCATCTTTGTATAATGAAGAACATTTCCCACAACAAACCTTAACCATAAAGACATGAAGATAAATGTTTTTATCCTGATTACTCTGCTTTAGAGCTTTTGCCTAAAAATTGTGTCTTTTTTTTTTTTCCCCTGCAGTTTCTGCTCTTCAGCTCTTCTCTGTTCTGCCTGACAAAATTGATGCCATTGGAAGCATTACTGCTAATCAATTGACACAAAACAGAGTAATTTGGCAAAACATGGGTAGAATCTAGAAAAAAAATAAGCCATTAAGAATTAGTAAGGTATTGTGGTTTTTGTTTTGCTTTATTTTTTTTTTTCTACAGATGAAAAAGTAAAAAAATGGGGATAGGATGGAGGCACACAAAGCTAATAAGAAAGAAGGTAGCGAAGAAAAAAAAGTTTTTATTTTCTTGAGGTCTATGTCCTGGATTTTTAATATTCCTGAAATTGGCATGAAAGGTTTTATCCTTCCCCAGCACAGTCATTTTTATCTTGTCTCTGGCCAGACAACTATGTTTGGCAGCATTTAAATAAAAAGTACTTAATCCTCTGTACAAAGGAAGTCTTTCTGGTGTCTTGGATTTTGAAGAAATGCAATTTTTAATCAATATATATTCTGTAACCCCATTACTGTACAAAGAACATCTGTTCTTCCACCTGTCCTAAGATAAAAAATACCTAGATTGATATTTATCAGAAATTATTTAATTTCTAGAACATTTAATATGAAGTTTACTTGACTTTCCCACAGACTGGGAGCAGTGTGTGTTCCCAACCAGCTGATGGGGGGGACCAGCATGAGTGTGGTAAATGTGGGCCTCCACACCAACAGCAGGGCCACGGGTCACAGCCCATGTACCCGGTGCCAGCTGCTGGAGTGTCTTAGCGTCTGAATCTTCCCCAAACCTGGTGTGTGTGGTGTGTGTATTTGCTGGCAAACTTCGAGGTGCACTAACCTGTGAAGCAAGTAAGTGGGTCGGGATCTGGGCAGGTGTGCTAGACAGAGGGGCTGTGCCAGTACTCAAGGCTCCAGGTGGGTATACTGGACAGACTGAGGGGCTATGCCAGTGCTTGTGGGATCTGACGCAAGTCCTGGATGGACAAAAGGGCCATGCCAGGTACTTGAAGGATCTGTGAATGTGTGTGTACTTGTGAACCTAGAGAGTGCTGTGTGTGTGCCTTCATGAGTGAACTTCTGTCTCTATCAGCTGGAGAGGAGAAAGGGTTCTCAGCAGTCAGTGTTTTACAAGTCCCATGCATAAGTGTTGTTGAAAGCAGCCTTTGACTAGGGCTGCCTTTGTGGCTGGTTGTGTCAGTGTCCTGTCTCTGTCTGTGTGTCTCCGGAATATGTGCTCAGTTTTGCTGACAGCTGAATCTGCAAAGGGTAAACTGCCAGTCACATCCCCCAGCCAGGGCAGAGACCCCACATCCTCAGGCTGGACAGGAGTAGTCCTAAGCCAGAGCAGATGAAGGAGGTAGCCACTTGCTCTTGTCATTCTTTGTTTTCACTTAACAGTTATTTGATCCTCACTGGTACAAAGTTGAGAGGAAAGATATTGTGCATCATATAGGCAATCTTCCTGCTCCTATCGTTTTGAATTTCTTTGTTCTTCCTCTTTCCCGAGATCATTTTGGTTTCTATTCCTCTCTTTTAAAATATTCCAATTGTCTCCCAGAATGATAACATCAAATATGTAACAAGAGTATTCCCTTCTTTCATCCCAATTTTTAATGAAAATGCTCAGCAAGTCCAGATTTGGGACAAATCCCTCTAGATTAAAAAGTAAAAAAGTAAACAGTAAAACCTCTGCAACTGTTTTCCAAACAGATGCATACTCTTTCATACCAGCTTAATTGATCATAATTCCCATGATTTCTTATGGGAATATCACTATAGTCAAAAGCCTTGCAGAAGCAAAAATATAACATACCTATCACTCTCGTCCCCACACTTTTACACTGCTGCAGTTATTTGGTAGACCTTTCAACACTGCTGAGAGCACTGGCAGTGACTGGATAGCTTGTTATCTGAGTAAAATTAGAGGGTAGAAAGAAATGAAAGGGACAAAATAGATCCTCTAATACTTCTTGAAATCTATATGCGACTGATACCATCTGAGCTCAAATGTGATTACTTCTGCACGATGAAGATCTAGTTCTGGCTTTTACATTCCGGTTTAAAAGAAAGAAGGTAGAAGAGAGTAACTGCATAGACAAACTGTCATTACCCTCATGAGCTAGGGATTGCCTCTACCTTCTGCAACTACTCTTGAAAATGGAAATAGAATCATTTTTACTGCATTAGTGTTTGTCAAAGATCAGCTAGTTCAGGAAATGAAGGTCTGAATGTGTTAAAAATCTATCTCTGACATTATTCGGGCTGAAAGGTCATATACTATTGCTCAGAGGCTGCTTGGGATTGGATCCCCCAAAAGCTAGCAATAATAATAATAATAATATGCTTCTATAATAACTGTCAAAAATCCAACATGTTAATTTAGAGGTTGGTTGTAAAGTCCTTCACAGATCCAGTACAATTTAAATACGGTTCAATTGCACCAATAAAGTAATTTGCTCTGTAAAATACAGTGAACAGCTTTTTGCATCTATCTTAATGCTTCCCTACCCTGTTGTGATACTGTTTCCAAAAAAGACTTCTGTCCCTGCTGTTTGGGGAGATGTATCTATAATGTCTTGATCCAAGCATTTCATATGCAACAGATGGTGATCTTGGCTGTACATTCATTCTGGTTTCTCTGAGCCTGAGTGCTTAATACCTCTTTTCTCTGCCAATCACTTCCTAACTAGAAAATGAAACCTGATTTGACATGGACTCTTCCCTGTCCTCTCTCTCACCTTTAGTGAACACTGACACCTTCAGACATTATTCCGAGATGTTTGCCTTTGATCTGCCAGCTGAAGAAGGAAGTCTGTTATTCTGTTGTTTAATCCTGCATACAGGTAGGGAAGAATAGAGGTCTTAGTTTATACAGAATTAATATTTATTTCTTCATCAGGAAAAATGTTCAACGCACCTCCACTTGTACAGGCTAAGAAGCTGACACCTCAACCAGCTGACTTTTTAAATCCAAAGGCCAAGTCATATTTGCACATCTTTTTTCCTTCCTTTTCCACATCTGAGGAGCACAGAGGAATGAAGTTACAGTCTTCCTGTAACACGGTTTTCACTTCATTTTTTCCTTCTTATTCAATAGATATTCAGCATGGATGGAAAAAGAAAATATATAACTGTGTTTTTAAACAACACAAACAATACAACTCTGAACTGGATTATTCAGAGTCTTCTTGAACTGCAAGCCTTTATCCTGTCTGACAAAGTTTGCATTTGTTGTTGGCATTAGTGTTTGCCTTTCCTTTCAGATTCTTGATTGAGGTTAGTTTTTTTAAAAAAGTAGAAATGATACCAACAGTCATAGTTCCCTTCCTTTTTGTGTACAGGAAGTGGTGAGGCAAAGCATAACGTGTTTATGTTGATGAACATGAACAAGGTTGTCTCTCTTTTTGCTGTTCTATTCTTTTTTGTTTGTTGTTGTTTTTGTTGTTGTTGCTTTTTTGTTTTGTTTTGTTTTTAACTCAGAAAGTAGTAGAATTAATCCTGTAATCTGAAAGATAAAAAGCTATGTCTAGCCTGTATGCAAGGTAAGGAAAAAAAAAATCTGTTTCATTAACATTTCCAAAACTCCAATACATTCCAAAACTTAATACATTGCCATTAGTGGCAATGCCACCAGAAATGAAAGGGCATCCCAAAATAACCCCAAAGAAACACCTGTTTACAGAAATAACTCATTCATGAAATGACTGAATACTAGTATATGAAAGAGAAAATCGGAGAAGATAACTTTATCCAGATGTGGTTTCATGACATCACTAACCATCTTGCCATATTATTTGTATTCTGTTACGAAATATGAAAAGTATTACCACTGGCTTCAGTGATTGATATATTTTAATAACTGCAATTATAGAATTATATTAATATAGAATTATATTAATTGTAAATGGTGGTTTAATTTAAAATAATAATACTTTGATGCCTCCCTAGATCTTTTCCTTCTTCCTTATTCACTAAACCTGATTACTTCTACTTTGTAAAAGCAGAAATCAAGTGAAATAAACTCATATCAGACAATACTGGATTATGGAGAGGAACTATGAAAACATCACACACTTGCTTTACAGGGTACGAGTTTTTGTTTTGTGTCTGTGTAATGTGTGGTGCAGTATATCCTCCTACTGAGATGAACTCCTAAACTACTTAACACTACAATTCAATATCATGAACATTGCTGTCATTAGTGATCACCATTATTTCATACACAACAATCAGTACTTTGTCTTCAGTACTCTGACTCCTAGTCGTGAATTTGCTTTCTGAGAACTATGCAAAACAAGTCTGCTCTACATGATTTATATAGTCTGCTTAAAGACACAAACTGGGCAAACTTAGAGTTTTTGAGGGTACTGATATTCTGATATACCAATGCGAGTACAGACCGTACAAACCTGGAATAAGCATTATCATTGCAGGCACTACAGACCCCACAATTTCAATCTAGAAACCCATGGACAAGACAACAGAAAACAAATTTCTATATTAACTACTTCTTTCCTTTTAGTTTTCCCACTGACAATTTGAAATATTGATTACTTCAGAAAAACTTGCTTACTCACAAGTTTTCATTCCAATTATGTAGTCTCCCTGAGAGAAAATTCACAAGACTGCTTTAACAGTCTATTTTCTTATTGTCTTAAATATCATATAATTTAGACGATGTGAAACATCATCATCCCTAAGGCATTTTACATCTTTATTCAGGTATGAAAGTATATACAACTTTTCAAACTGTGGAGCTTGCTGACTTCAATTAGAATCCACAGCATTTGATTTTCATTTTTTTTCTGTTTAGAGAACATTTCAGAACACAGTCTGTGGGTTCACTATTTTTAGACCTTTCAGCTAGAATGCTGGAGTCTTTTCATTTTCATTCTTGCTTACCTGGTGGCTATTCAGCTCAGTACTAGTGTTATGTACTGTGGATTTCTTTATTGGAAAAATATTTTGGGAACTCCCCATTGTATAAACTGAAACAACAGATTAATGGGAATAACCAAAATAGAATTCCTGTCATCAGCTCTATCCGATAACATCTAGAACTTTGACTTCAAATAACTTCTGCAATTCTCTGCCACTGAAAAATGAGCATATTGGAGACAAGCTGGAGTAATTTGCAGGTTTGTTTAATATTTTTGGAACATTTACAGCATCTCAGAACATAGAAAAATGTGAAGCAGTAACCAGGATCAAATAACTCTTTTAAGGTCACAAAATTTTAAGGTTAATGAGGTGGTCCACTTCCTACTTTGTGCGAAGAAGTAAATAGTGGAAGTAATATGCTAATAAAAGTCAAAACTGGAAGACTTGCAGTACCGTATACTGTTTCAGTCATATTTTGTATGTACCACAAACAAATCTCCCATATCTAGTGAATATCTACTCCACTGTGAAACATTGTATTTTAAGGGCTTAACTACAACTTTCTTTGTTCTGCTACCCTTTTATATTTGTACCTTAAAAATACTTGAAGGAGGAAGAAGAAAGCACACAATTAATCTTACTTTTACAGCTCCCATTTCTGGGTACTACTGAAGTATTCTTCAATAATGTAAGCAGATCTTTCAGATCTCTTCTAAACCAGTGTTCTCTGTTATTCTCATTGAACAGAATTGCTTGGTACTGTAATTCTTAACATGGAAATTTGTTATTGTATAGCATATTTAAAATACAGAAACATAAACAGATTTGCAATATTGTTTTCAGAAAAAAAAATATCAGAGATTAATCAACGTCACAAGCTATATGCAGAAAAACGGGAAATTTAGAAACATTACTCAGCCACATAGAGGTAGCATGAGGAAATCTAAAGTTCAGTTGGAGCTAAAACTTGCAGAGGACATCAAGGGCAACCTGAACAGCCTCCACTGCTACATTAGAAGCAAAAGGATACACAAAGAAAATGTGGGCCTAGCTGTAAATGGGGTGGGTGAGTTGATGACAGTAGACACAAATAAGGCTGAGGTACTCAATGCCTTCTTCACATCACTTTTCTTTGACAGGGCCTTTGTGCTTACAAAGACATGGAGAAGAATCATCAGCAGAGGACGAGGATTAAGTCAGGGCTTACCAAAGGGAACTCAACCTACACAATTCCAGAAATGGAAAAGGCAAAATGTTACACATGTGGTAAGCCAAAATGGTTAACCTTAGAGTCTACAGTCCTCACTTTGGTCCCTAGGAAGATAAGGCTGAGAGTCCTCTTGCAACACATTTCTCAGCACATGAGGGAGAAAACAGTGTTTGGGAACAGCCTGCATGGATTTATTCTGGGTAAATCATACCTGACTGACCCAACTGTCCTCTATAATAAAAGTTTGTGGATAAGAAAAAAGCAGTGGAGGTCATTTACCTCAACTTTAGAAGGACTTTCAACACAGCTTCTGGCATTACTTTGTTATGCAGGCTGAAATGTTACCATCTGGACAGGCAGACAACCAGACGTATAAAAAACTGTTTGAATGATTGGGCAAAGAGGGTACTATTTAGCAGGTTTTATTCTATCTGCGTTCCAGCAGCAAGTAGAGTACCACGAGGGTCTCTCCTGGGACCTGTCCTGTTTAACATCTTCATCAGTAAAATCGGAATGAGGTGAATGGATTGCACTCTCATCAAGTTTGCAGATGACATCAGACTGGGGGACCAATTGATATGCTCAAGGGCAAGGTGCCCATCCAGAGGAACCTAGACAGTCTGGAGAAACTGGCCAACAGGAACCTTATAAAATTCAAGAGCAAATGCTAGTCTTGCACCTGGGTAAGAAGAGCCCATAATAATATGCAGGCTGGGACCTGACCGGCTGCAGAGCAGCTTTGCTGAGAAGGACCTGTAGGTGGTGATAGATGACAAGCTCAAGCTAGGCATAAGCCAGTAGTGTGTCCTGGCAACAACGTCCAAGAGCCTCCTGTGATGTACTCACAGAATCATGACCAGAAGGATCCATGGTAGTGATTGTTCCTGTCTCCTAAGCACTTGTGAAACCGCATCTACAGTCCTGTGTCCAGTTTTGGGCCTCCTGCTCAATACAAGAGACACATTGACAAACTACAGTGAGTTCAGCAGAGAGCCCCCAAGCTGATCAGGGACTGGAGTACTTAGCCTGTGAGAAAAGGCTGAGGGAACTGAAGAAGAGACAGTTTCAGTGGGGCCTAACAGCAACAAGAACTGGTGAGATCAGTGAGACAACAAAACCAGGCTACTCACAGATGGGCACGGAGGGAGGATAAGAGAGAAAATCCACCTGGCTATAACTAGAAACTTCTTCACCCCAAGGATAGTCAAATTGTGGGGCAGGTTGTGCAGTCACCATCCTTGAGGGTTTTCAAGACCTGACTGAATAAAGCCCTAATTAACTTGATCTGACCTCACAGCTGACTCTACTTTAAGCAGGAAGATGGATTTAGAGACCTGAAGTCCCTTCCAGCCTGAATTATTGTATGATCCTATGATTAAAGATGAAGAATGTTGATACTCATGTATGACCTTAATCTGCTGAACAGCTAGCTCACTTGATCAAGGAGGTAGAAATAATAGTCTGAACAGTGATAAAATCCTGCATGATCCTTTCTATCATTTCATTAGGTAATTTGCAGTATCATTGCATTTGGGAATATTAACGCATACACAAAAAGATGTCATTAGTGCATATATAAAGCCCCTGAATGATGAAGGAAAAGCTAATTTCCCTTTCCATTACTCTTCGCTCATTTCTCTCTGTCCTTAGAATTATTGAAGTAATTTGGGTTACTCTAACAAAGGGAAGATTAGACTCATTCTAGAAACAAGTGTCAATGAACTTGCTGATATAATGGAGTGATTTATTATATTCGGTTGCTTAGAAAATATTATCCTAAATGATTACTTGCACTAAAACATTCTACAATATTAGGACTTAAGATACAGTGAATGATATAATAGCTGAAATCATACATCTAACTTCTGTTAATCATATTAACTAAAATAAAATAAAATAAAATAAAATAAATACTGCATGTGATCTTTTCCGTTATGGCAGTAAACGTAAACTCCAGAGACCCCAATCAGTTTGATCACCATGTAGTAAACTTTAATTTGGATGTCTTTATATCCCAGTAATGGAGTCCCTTAATCTATGGAATAAACTTTTTCAATTCAACATGCAAAGCAGCTAATGGTGTAGGAAGTAGTTTATAAGAATGATATTCTAAGAAGCATTTAAAAAATTCTATTCTATTCTAAAAAAAAACCTAAGATTTAATCATTACGAAATATTTAGAATGCAGAGTATTCAGACTAGTTTAACTTATCTATTTATCTTATATAAAGTTTTTACCATGAAGAACAGGGATATTATCAGCTATTATGCATTTATATTTTCATTGTCTTTTACTCACAAAAGAAATTTTCCTATTTACAAAAGTACAACACATTCTCTATTCATCTATTTGCTTTCCTTACACTGACAAGCCAAAAAGCTATTTAAATGAAGTATAAAAATAATCCCTCTAGGGGAATAATTTTCCCATAAGAGGTTAATATCGAGTATCCTGGACACAAGGTTAATTATTGTAATTTAACACATTGAGAGAATCTACAATAAAGAGATATTAACAAGATCTCTTAGGTTGTCAGAAAACTGGTATGTTTCATGACTGTTTTCCAACTAGGTACAATTAATAGCATATTAAATGTATTAATCTCTGTTCACTTTGGTTCTTCTGACTAAACGTTTGATAGACTCGGTTTATCAAATAAATATCACAAGGTCTAAAATATTATTTTATTCAGCTAAAAAGGAAACAAAAAGGCTCAACGCTGAAAATGGTAATGAATAATTTCTTACACATCTATAATACAAATTTAGGTTTTCAATTTAAATTCTCCCTTCCGCCTTGTTAACATTTGTATATAGAAACGTAGAATATCCTGAGTTGGAAGGGACCCACGAGGATCATGGAGTCCAACTCCACACAGGACCACCCAAAAATCAGACCATGTGTCTGAGAGCGTTATCTAAATGCTGCTTGAACTCCGACAAGCTCGGTGCTGTGACCACTGCCCTGGGCAGCCTGTCCCAGTGCCTGACCACCCTCTGGGTTAAGAACCTTTCCCTAACACCCAGCCTGACCCTTCCCTGTTCCAGCTCCGTGCCGTTCCCTCGGGTCCTGTCACTGTCCCCAGAAAGCAGAGCTCAGCACCTGCCCCTCTGCTCCCCTCATGAGGAAGCTGCAGGCCGCTATGAGGACTCCCCTCAGTCTCCTCTGTTGTGGGCGTAACAAACCAAGAGACCTTAGACACTCATCATCATACATCTTCCCCTCTAGAGTCTACACCATCTTTGTAGTCCTCCTTTAGACACTCTCCAGTAGCTTTACATCCCCCTTATATCATGGCACCCAAAACTGCACACATTACTTAAGGTGAAGCCACACCAGCACAGAATAGAGCAGGACAATCGCTTCCCTTGATATACACACACTAAATAGTCACATAATTACCGGAACATTTTATATTTATTTGTATTTATCTATATAGTGACTACAGGGCATGATCAGGGTCTTTTCAGAGCATAGCTGCAGCTAAAGAAAGTGATGGTGGAGCTGTGCACATTTCACTGTATAATTCTGTGTTTTTAATGCTTATCAATAACACTGGAAAACCACATTCAGTTCCATCCTCTGCCTCCTCAAGATATAGCACTGTTTTCCAGTGTTTGGGCACACACATATTCCTACCTGATGAATGTTCTGCATTGAATAAAATAATATTTATTGTTTCCCTCCCCCCTGTCCAGGTGGGAGTAAATGTATGGCTCTATGGCTCCTCTATAACTTACTAGTCAAGATATTCTTAGACGTATGAAAAATAATGGAATACATATTGAAATGGGGTTTCAAGCCATAACCCTTTTTTTTCCTCTCACAGTGAGCATCCTGAACTACAGAAACATGTGATATTCCACTTCTCAACTACATGAATTATTCTCAGACATACAGAAAAGATGTAGCAGAAGAAACTATTCCATATAAGTATATTCTATAACCAGGCTTCTAGTGACACTCCAGAGAATTTCTAAGTCACAAAATCAGAAAAAAAGAAAGTGAACACTGGCTGCCAGTATTCTGAATGGAATAACAGGAGATAGCAACAGCTTCTCCTTGACCATACATTAAAAATAATAAAAAATGCACAACAGGCAAAAAATAAATGACAGTTGCCTCTTGAACAATGAACTTAAGTTCATTCGTAAGTGTCTTCTTTAAAGAAGACACTCAAGCCTATGAAAACTTACTGGAGAAAGGCATCTCAATCCCGTGTCTCCCAAACCTCAGTAATAAAATGTCCTGGTTTCAGGTAGGACAGAGTTAATTTTCCTCCTAGTAGCTGGCAGGGTGCTATGTTTTGGATTAGGATGAGAAGAGCGCTGATAACATGCTGATGTTTTAATTGTTGTAGAGCAATGCTTACACCAAGCCAAGGACTTTTCAGCTTCTCGCTCTGTCCTGCTAGCGAGCAGGCTGGGGGTGCAGCAGGAGCTGGGAGGGGACAGACCCAGGACAGCTGACCCAAACTGGCCAAAGGGGTATTCCATACCATCTGACGTCATGCTGAACAATATATAGGGGTGGCTAGCCGGGGTGGGGGGCCGGCTGCTCGGGGATAGGCTGGGCATCGGTCAGCGGGTGGTGAGCAATTGCATTGTGCATCACTTTGTACACATTATTACTATTATTATTATTATTATTGTTATTATTTTCCCTGTCTTAATAAACTGTCCTTATCTCAACTCACAGGCTTCACTTTCCCGTTTCTCTCCCCCATCCCGGAGAGGGAGGGGGGAGGGTGAGCGAACGGCTGTGTGGTGTTTGGCTGCCAGCCGGGCTAAACCACAACATAAAAACACAATTTCTGCTACTTGTGTTGGATTGTAATGATCACACTCTGGGAAGCTTAATATTTCCTACTGAATGTACAGTGAGGTCTCTGCGACAAGCTACATAAAAGTTAGTGAACTATACTCTTGCCTGAATTTCTTTTTGGATCTAGCCCTGTATTTTTAAAAGGACATTGGGACATTCAGATATTTTGTATTTTCATGCAAATTTAAGAATTTCTAGGATATTTAGGGCACACAAATACTGCATTCTTTCCGTTCATTTGGGATTACAGAAAAAAAAAAATCAGAACAATATAAGTAAAAGACTACAAAAAACAGACTCGTACTACTCATACTTACAGTAGCCATAAAATAATGGAAGAAAAAGCAGAAGACTAACTCAGACTAACTATAGATCATTAATAAACTGGGGATAAAAATGAATAGTGACTTCAGTAATTGGAACAGAGACTCCTTTTAGGTCTTTCTACTACCTGAGGAGTTGGAGAGGAGGGCTAAGTCATTCCCAATTAAATCCATGGTAATTACATAGAACAATTTGAAGTAGCTTGAAAGAGGAATTTTTCCAATAATCAGGCCACAAGATCAAGTTTCTTCAAAGAACACAGTCAAGAAGCTGGAATGAATCTCTCCTCAATTTCATCTATTAACATAATTCTATCATTTTGATTTTCAGTCTGAAAAGGTTTTGTTTGGAAAACATTAGAATAATTTTCATATGTTACCCTTTAAATTTCTTATTGCAATCCAAGTCAGGAAATTCAGAGGAGAAGAAAAAGAGAGAATGAGAGGAGTATGTATTTTATTAATCTCAAGAAGGATTCAAATTTATCCTGAGTTTTACAAAAAATATTTAGCTTTTATTTGAGCTGAACCTATGTATCTAGAGACCCTTGAAATGAAACACACTGGCACAAAATAAGAAATCTCCTATAACTTACTACTTACTGCAGTTTCATACTCTTACTATCTACACAATTAAACCTTTTTTGAAACTAGGAGAAAGATTATGCCTCTTCATCCATAATAGTAACAGGAAAACAAAGAAAATAAAGCTTTGAGAATTAAAACTTTTTTTTCGCCAATAAAGGAATGATAAAGAACAAGTCAGTAAACCTCCCCAATCTCTTCCCCCTCCCCTCCCCAAGTTCTAAAAACAGATGGACCCTTTAGTAAACTTTTATTTGAGCAGTACATTGTCTGATATACATTATAAAAAGAAATCTTGCATAAAAAGAAATACGCATCTTGCACATTTGCCTAAGCAAAATACATCCAAAAAGGGCAATATATTAACCTACAGCTTTATTAGATAAATTGACTTCACAATCATAAATATGATGAAAAAAACACAATCAACAAAGATGAAAAAAACACACCCCATTAAATATCAACATCGTAGTGTTTCAGGAAATACAATTTTAAATGATCACCAGTCATTAAAATAATGCTCCTTTTAACTATATATTTCAGTGGCTAATACTCAATGAAACAAAACATCTCTGCCACCTTTAGCTTCTAGCTATCCGATTTTCACGTTTTAAACTTTTTTTTTAAAATCAGTATATAGCTCACTTACTTAAAAATAAACAAACAACAGTTAAACCACAGTTGCAGTTAAAAGAATTGTTTTAGTGTAAGAAATACTATAATTAAGTGCCTATGTGAGGAAAAAAAAAAAAAGACAAAAAAGAACAAGCTATACATTAGCCATTAGATACATTCTGCAAGGACCTTTATATGGAGGGAAAAATAAAGTGAGAATCCACTACACAGTTCATTTGTGCAGTACTACTACCTATAAATCCTTCTTTTCATTCCACTGGAGTCAATATATATGATGATTTTAATAAAAAGACACCAGTATTTAAATTAATTTACATCCAAGTAGCATGTTGTCCAACAACATTCACAGCCATCACACATTCTCAGGAAATGTGGCGGATAGATCCGGTAACACTCATGATGATCATCTAGCTTGGCAAATTATTGCATTTCTGAAAAATAGATTAGTGTTGTGAAGTGAAAGCCAAGATTTTCTATCAAATTGGCTCACTTGTATTCCCTCCTCAGCTCTTTACAGACAAGGATATGACAATATGACTTTAACCTGAGTTTGTAGTTACACAGTCTGTAGAAGTGTTTTGGAGATTTTATCATTTACCATGTCATGCAGCAATACATATTTTTTCTGCAGTACAGCTACACAAGCCTAAGGCAGTAGGTATAGATATAAGCTGTCTTGACAGGATCGACTTTGTGCAATACTGCTATAAAAACAAACTTTATTACAACTTGTTTAAACCATGCAATTTAAGTTGTTAAATCCTTCTGATAAACCCAGTTTCTATCTATGCATTTTAACATTAAAAGTGGTATCTAGGTACTCTGGGCAAAAGCTTGATATATCTGTGCTTTGTCAAAAGATGTTCCAGAACTCCACATTATGCATGGAAATTGTACCAATAAGTATGGGTTCAGTAATCATAATAGGACCTTCAATGAAATTGGCTGACTAGTTTAACTTACATGTTACTGAGTTATTTGAGAGGATCATTTCCTGAGCAGCTTGGTAGTTCCAAAAATTTCACATTAAAATCCATGCCAACATAGAGATCTTCTTCTACAGTATCTGAACATTTGTTATGGTTCATTTACTGGATATGTTAAAAAGTTTTCAGGAACAGACTTTTAGTTATTTTGTTTAGTTTATTGTAGTTATTTTTTAAAAAATCAAAAAAAGCTTATGAAATAACATTATTAGTGGAGTCTATTTTTATCAAATCAGTGAATAGCTCAGTTTCAGAATAATGATGCTGAACTTTGCAATATAGTAAACATTATCTTACATTTTGCAAAGGTAAATACAATGGCATTCCTCACAAATTAAACATCAGTTTATATAATTTGTTTCAGCAATGAAATAGATATATTGAAGTTTATCTATATTTTCAAAAGAGAAAAGTTCATGTGCTTCACCATTTATTTACTCAGACATCTATTTTACTGAAAGACAAAAAAAAAGAAACTTCAGGTTTCAGCGCCCAGAAACAATACTCACAAATTATTCTAGAAGAGAAAAAATCATTTCTTCTGCAGTCGATAGTTAAACCCCACCAAAAATATGTGCTTTTCCTCAGCAACTTGTTCACTATCATGTTCCCCCAAATATTTTCCACTCTATTTTGCTATGTCTATATTTATATATTATTGTGAAAAATAAAATATAGAAGGATTTCTAAATATGAACAAATTCATAACGCTTAGTTGTAAGGGTACGGGTCTCTAAATACAAATCCAAAGAAAAGGCATGCACTTCAATTACTGCCTAAGAGACAGATACTGCTATGCTTATTCCCAGGAGCAGATTCACAGACTGTTGAATAGTGTTCAGACTCCATCACTGCTATTCAGGATCTCTCATCATGTTTGCTATGAGGGTTCTAGTATTCTAAGTGTGGCACTTTAAAGGGCTAGCAGTGTCTGAAATACCTTCTCCAGACATGAGTGATCCAACAGAGGCTACTCTCAAAGCCTCTATATCTCAGAAGCTATGACAATCAAACTGAGAATGGTATTTCTTTAGTAATACAAAACCAGCAAAAAATGACACTTATTCTTGGCAGATGGCTTATGCTCAGCCTTTCACTGGGGACAGAAATGGTGCTCACCCTGATCTCACATAAGCAAACAATTTCTGCTCATTCTCATGGCTTATGTACTGAGTCCTTCTTTTTCACTCTACTAAGAATTCTTTCAGTCAGCACAGCATCAAGAAGAAATGTATGAGAGCAGGAGACGAGAGGAGAGATAAAAATTCATTAGACACATCAAAATATATACATATTGGAGTACAGTTATAGGACACGGAATAAGAAAGTCTGGGATACAAAAAGGTATTCTACAGTGTTATTATCTCTGTCAAAGGGTAAAGCAGAACAGGCTTTTAGATCTTCCTTGACTTCCTCCCCCTTGGAGCACGTGTGTGTGTGTGTTTGACAAGCAACGCTGAATAAAGCACATTACTTCTGTAAATAAAAGCACTTCAGTATTGAGTTAGACTTCAAGAGGCAGAGATCTATGTCTCCAGAAGAAGAGTTACAATGATTAACTGACCTTCTGGATGAGAAAATTTATTTCTCATTTTGAATATTTTTCTTGTTTTGAATATGTTTATTTTCTCATTTGAATATATTTTCCTTAGGTTTCCAATCACTGCATTCCAGTATAACTTTATCCTGCTAGATTAAAGGGCTTTCTTCAGTTAGATATCTTTCTACAGCTTGGTATTTGAAACCATGGTCAAGTCACTGTGATATACTGTTGAGAATTAAATGTATTAATTATTATGTATTAACATTAATTTATTCATCAGAAAGTTAAAAACTTAAAAACACTGGTATGCACATCCTTCAACAATTATATTGTTGAGTCTTTATTGTTAAACAGTTTACTCAGGACTCCGCACAATTCTCTCTCATCAACCAGTAAAGGCTTTAGATATTTTTTCAGGTCATAGTTAAAGACCGTCTACACACACATATGCTACTGTCACCATGTCATCTGCTGCCACTATTTAAAAAGAGGAAATCAACTCACATTCTAAAAGCACCTATTCAAAAAAGCTAATCCAATTCCCTTATTTTGAAGCTGTTCTTACAAAACTTTCTACTGTCTCACTGATAACCACTGACAACATCAACTACCACTACTGTAGAAACATAACACAACAAATCAAAGAGAAGTTCACTATCTACAGAACAATCATTGTTTTACTTGTTATAAGATAATAAATAAAGTTGTTTATGGTTTTGCATTAATTAACGCTGTGAATCAACCCTCCAACAAGTATAAACACATTCATGCATGTGCATGAAGATAAAATCTGGTAGGCTGAGTCAAGATACTGAATTAGCTGCATTGCTAAGCATAGACATAAGGATAACTCAATGGGTTAAAATAATAAAAACAAAAACTTAAATTTAAAGGCTCTGCATACTTCCTGTTAATAGCCCAATCTTTCAAAATTCAAAACTGAATGCCACCTGGCACATGTATAATTATAGACAGAAAAAATAAATAAATCTGGAAACAGCATTCTGCAACCCTCAATGAACATTAAAAAGTCCAAAAACCTGAACGAATTTTATAGCTTTAAAATTTGTAGCTTTAAAAAATTTATAGCTATAAAAAAGAATTTATAGCTTTAAAACTCATTCAGCTTTTTAGCTTTAAAATTCATTCAGGTTTTTAGCTTAAGTGCAATGGAAAAAGATATAGATTGAAACAAGGTAGTTTGATAACTGCAGTAAACTAAATTATGACACAAGATCCATAATATTCTTTAATTTAGAATAAACTGATTGTTAGTCCGTCATCTGCAGAGTATGAAGTACCAAGATTTACCTGCAGACTCCTGGAATGTCAGGGCTATTTTCTGTGCCGGTAAAAGTAATTATAGCTTGATACTGTCATGGCTGTGACCAGTTTTGTAACTAATCAATGACTGCCAACAAATACTGTGCAAGAGGGTTTTTTTTTCTTTCCATAAAGCTTGTGTCTTACCACACCAAATAATAATGACTTACCCTTTATGTCTATATAAATTTCATTTCAGATAATCAATATATCATCCTGCTCATAAATAAGGAAAAGCCACTACCACCTTCTTAATGCCATTAAACATATTTTCAGTGAGAAGTGACAGTCATCTTAGGGCTGGATGGACAATTTGCTCCAAACTGATTCACATTAAGATTTTGTAATGCTTTTCTATCAAGAAAACAGAGGTAAGTTTTCTCTCTGTAAGAATCTAAAACAATTCTACCTGCGAACAGGCTTTGAATTACTCCTCTTCTGTCAAATCCATTTACAATCCCTGCAGAACAAACCTCTGAAAGCAAATTTGAATAAAGGTTTCTGAACTTGCTTCAATAGAACTAGGCTTCTCTCTAAGGCAAAGTTTGAGATTGAAGATATCTATAGCACTTAATACAAGCTCAGCTAAATGCTGCATAATTCCCTTTCTTTAAGCTGTTTTTCTTTCTTTTTGAGCTTGCAATAATGGCAACTCCATTTGGGATTGCTGATTTGAGGCATTTGGGTGATTTGGTACTTTTTTTGGTCTACTGACTAGCACCTAGAGAGATTCAAATTTCAAGACACATGGATGCGAAATGTATTTGCATATTTTTACAGTAGTTTTCATTTTTTACAGGCATTACTTAAAATATTAACATTTTACTGTCACTAGGCTAGTTACAAACAACCAATATCTTTTGTGTATAAATATTTGTATCTAATATGCCCACTTATATGTTCCACCTTATGTCTACAAGTATTTCTGGGTACACAAAGCCCGTGAAAACTCTAAAATTTCCCTTCCACTAATAGAGCAGCACATTCTGCAGTGACCCCTAATTTAAACAGGAAGACGGCCTGTATTGCATCTTATAGGATCAATGAACACAAAGAACATTCCCCAACTTGTTTGAAAAGCATTAATCATCAGATGTCTGTCTAAATACTTAAGGCCATTTCACTATAATGAAACAGCTCAAATATTACATTGCTGACTGATTTTGTTAGTGTGATGGATCAATAACTCACTCTGACAGACAAATACATGTTGAAGCATATCTGGAACCAGAGAAACATACTGGACATTAGGTAGAGCCGTAGCTCATTTGTTCAGTTCTTAAATTAACCGTGACATACTCAATGCTTTTCTTTTGCCAGTAAACTGTAAAACAAATATAAACAAAGCAGCCTTTGTGTTTAATAGGTCCACTGTATCTTCGTTACTTTTGCAATTATTTTGTAATCCTATGGAAATTCAGATTTTACAGATGATTCATTAAGCATGACAAACTCCAAACTGCATGTTTTCAATGGTACTTTATAAATCATAATATGATATTTAAAAACACAGTAATTTACATTCCAGAAGTTTATTGCTACCTTTTTCTTTGGGTGTGTATTAATTTGTACACAAATGCCAGGCTGGGGATAGGTTTGGGGAGTACAGACCTGGAAAACCAACATGCTACATACACACAATATTGCTCATAAACTAAGTGAGCGGCCAAACTCCAACCTTGAGCTGTGTTCTTTCTTACACAGCCTGACTTGCAAGGAGGTTTCTTGACCAGTAGTTGTGCTTACTTGGAGGAAGGTCAGTTGCCCCACAGTCTAGTGTGTTTGCATGCTGCCATCAACTGCATGTACTATCAGCATCAGTAGCAGCAAGAACAGTTTTCCCTTTGAAAGCAATGTACAACACAGTACACTCTTTCTATTTACAACACTCTGCTCCTTCAGACATGAGATGTTACCTTTGTTGGACATATCCATCATCTTTGTGCATAAATGTTGCTTTTTATTCTGTCCAGTAGCCAGCATTTAAGTATCAGGAGAAAAACAAAATGCTGCTATATTACCAGTGAATAGCATGTCACAGGCAAATAGAAGTTGCTAACTGAATCACTATCACTAACCACCCAGTTATTAAGTTTGTTTCTCATATTATCTGATTTTCATATTTTGACAATATTAATGTGATCCGACAAGCAAAAACTGTGATAATTAATGAACTTTTTTTCTGCTAGATAGACAGCACAAAAACAAAACACAAACCCCAGTGTTCTGAGCACTTCCAGAAATCTAGTCTTTTGGTTATCCAAAAATGTTAACTAAAATTTTGGAAGTCTTAACCATGGAATCAACCTGTCTGAAAACCACCTTTAATATTTTGCCACCCCCACACGTTAGTCTAATTATTATTATTATTATAGTAAAGCAATTGTTATTAATAAACTTCACAAAAACTATAAATATGCATCTCTTGATTTATTTCAGCATAAATAAGAGGACAAAACATGGATGTCTATGCACAAAGGCGTAACTTCATGAAAGGAAGGAATTTTAAATACCAAACATCTCATTAATGGGCACAGCATCTACAGCTTTGCATGTCTGTAAATCATTTAGTGTTGTATAAAGCTTAGTTTCTTCCCCCCTACTGTGTCTGTTTTGCAATGTTCCACTAAGAAGCAGATCCAGCAGCTCAATGATTGCCCCATGGAGTAAAAACAATGCTTCATTTACTCCCTATGGCATGACCTGAGTCCCTCTGCCAACTTTTCTTCCTTACTTACTTTGTAAACATTATCTGCATATCTCAAAAGTAACAAAAAATGTAAGAATGGGCCAATCAACTCTCCATGTTCAGACGTTTCTCCTTTGCTGAAATGCAAAGGTAGTATATAAAATAAACAGGTGATACCGCTTTTTCAATTTCAAGCATCCTATTAAGGAGCTGAAGTTCATAAATTCATTATGAGGTGCTGAGATTAAAAGAAAAAAGGGGGGGGGGGGGGGGGTGGTGCAAAATAAGCAAACACACTGATGAAAAAGAGAGTGAATACCATGCAAAAAAAGGAACACTAGAGGGATTATGGGGTGCAGGAAAGAAAGGAAAAGGCAAACACTGGTATCTCTTGGTGCAGATGTTGTCCCTTAACCTTTTCCCCACCTTGTCATCTGTAGCTCCCTACCTACAGAGCAAGTCCTTCATCAATGCAGTAATAAATTCATACATTCGACCATCTGCCTAGCAGATGGGGCAGGTGCTGAGTATCGTCAATCACCAGCTTCCACTTGTGTTTGTCATTATCAGGAGTTAATAGACTCCAGGGCAGGAGGTTGGCCATGCACACAGCAGGAACAGCAGCACGTTGTACCATGTTTGCTCACCCAGGGCCTCCAGGGAGAAGGGAGGCAGTGGAGGAAGGAGGCAAAGGAAACAGGGAGGTTTTCATCTACCATGTCATTACGTAGCAGGCAGTAAGTGTTACCTCAGCTTGGTAGCAGATGTTGCCTCTCCTGTGCAGCACACCCCTTACATCTGAGGAGCATACCCTTGTACTCTAAGCTCACAGAACACTTCCCAAACTGTTAACGCTTGAATTTATTAGCCAAGACTTATTTTTTTTTTTTTGGTGTGTGTGTGGTGGTGGAAAACCAGGAAAATAATTTTTCTTCACCCAGGAAAAGAATACAAAGGCAAAGAATATTGGAGGGGAAGCCAGAGGGAGGGGGTAGAAAGGACAGTAATTGGGCAGTTGCAGACATGGGCATTAATTTTTGGTAAACAGACAAAAGGATCATGTAAGGATGAAATTTTTCTTTTCTTACTTAGAGCAGAATTCCAATACTTATTTCTTATCCAGACTAGGTAACATTGAGTTTCAAGAACAGTCTCCTTTTTTCCTCTGTAGGTTTACACTTCCATTATACATTTGATGTGACCGTCAATAAAAAGTCGACATTTACTGTAAAGAATCCCCACAGAAATCTAGGAAACTTCATAGCTTGTGCATTGTTTCTCACTGAGGTGTCAATGAAATCTGCTTGTGACTTACTGTCCCCACAGAACATTGCCAGAGGATGTGACCTCTGTTATTTAACACTCTTTCTATAACTAGAAATTTTGGCTCTCATAATGTGAAGCAATTATTTTCTCTCTACATTTGACTGATTACAGAGAGAACTTTCCATTTCAAAAGATGCTGAGATAAACACATAGGAAACACACACAAAGCAGAGATTTTAATTATGAAATTATTGTTGATGTTAATTGTTTTCCCCATTTAAAAAATGAAGCCAATTTCAACTGCTGTTTTTTTTCCTTCTTTTTCTACTAACACTATTAAAATGCTATTTTAGTTTTTTACTAATATCATTTTCAAATTCATTTTTATAATGAGCAGCCAACTAACAACAAAAGACTTCTTTTCTAGAAGGCAAGGCATCTTATTATCATTTAAATTTAGTTTACACCAAATAGCATCACCTGATCTTCCTCACCAACTATATTTCATCTCTTTATTTGATAGCAGTTCTTTATTTCAATTTCTTCTACCCTACTGAGCAACACTATGTGTTACAGAAAACACACCTTCTCAAATGGAGATGAGAAATTACATGCCTAAGCACAGGGTAGACTCCTTCCTATTGAAGTCAAAACTATAGATAGTCTTCCACATTCTCACCAAATGCAGTACTAAGGTTAATTCTGCTCCAGAGCACATCTTTCCTGGGTAGCATGATGACTCACCAAAAAAAACAGTCAATTGAAACATGTATGCATAAAAATGGTTATGAGCAGAACACAGCCACTTGTGTTTAAACACAAGACAACTGAAAATGATGAAACGGTCATCAATTTCTAGCTTTCCTTACACCCTGATTTTTTGTAGGGAGCTCCAGCTGACAGATTCAGCATTTGAGCAGTCTTGTGTTACTGCCAAGCATCTTCATGTATATATACATATGTTATATATACAAAAGTTGTATGTCTAACATACACAAACACACATCTTGTTCCCTCAAGATATTTTGTTTCTGATTTTTCTTTAAATATTTTTTTTTCAAGAACACTATCACCTCCAAGAGAAAATATACAACAACCATTATGAACAAATGATGTGAAGGAGAAAGAAAAAAAATCTAGATCAGACACATAAGTTTATTAAAAATAATAAATATAGAAACATTTAAAACCATGCAAAATACTTTATAGGGTTTTAGCGGTTTTCTTGCAAGCAGATCTCGTGAATGTATTTTCAAGCTTTTACTGTTAGCTCATAAACATCTGCAGCTAATGCAGATTTTTGCATCTATTTATCTGTCATAATAGCACATCTATCTCCCTTCAGAAAGTCACAGAAATGTACTCTCTGAACCTCATAAGTATGCAGGCCCTGACTTAACCTCATTTTTTGACTCTTATGACCCAGAGCTCAAAAGCTTGCAATCTATACCACAAAGATGAGCACCAGCTGTTGACATTCTTAATCTCTCAACCCAGGAAAGAATATATACATTTTTCTTTTATGTTGCATTCTCAAAGTAGCACAAAGACATTTACAATTAGAAACAGAAATTGGGTGCCATGAACTCAGTCAGAGGGGAAAAATGAATAAATAAACTGTTTCACTTTGTCTGGGCCCTGTAGCATTTTGATAAAGTGGATCCAGAAAATGAAAACGAGAAACCAGTATAAAGAGTGGATCATGACCAGAGATGGAAATTGTTTTTATTGATTTTCACTGGCAACGGAGCTCATAACACAAAAAAATAAAAAATGAAAATAAAAAAAGAAATAAAAAGCTGATCCTACACAGAGCCCAGACAAACTCTGTTTCTCATCTTTTAATTACTACCATTTCTGGTGTTTTTACTTAAAAAAAATAAAAAACATAAATATTTTTAAAATAAAATTTCCTAACAAATGTAAAGTAAATGGGGAAAAAAAAAACAACTAGAGATATAAACTCAAATTTATTGCTAATATTATACAGAATCAGTGCTATCCCTATGTAATACACACAATTACTACTAGTATATTATTGTGCTTTCAGGCAGAATTAGAATCTGCCAGATCCTTTGTGTTAAGCGTTATACAAAGTATGCAGTAAAAAGTCTTCATGTGCAGACTTTCTGACCAATTAAACTATGTAACAGTTATAACCATCACTTTTTTATAAAAGTCTTCATAGGACAGGACAGCGGAATTTTTTGCTGTTTATTCTCTAACAATTTTATTCTCCAGCCTGCTAGAACAGTTTGAGCTTAGATCATGCTGATAGATTCCAATAACGTCTGTGCCTTCAGATTTATCAGAGTACAGTGCAATGACTGTTTGATCCTCTCCTGTTTAAACCTGAGACGTTACAAAACTGCAGCCAAAATAGAGGATTATTATTCTGCCTGTGTTCTCAAGTTTGCAGATAGCTTCACTCTAGAAGATCAGGACTCAAGTCACAAGGCCTGATTGTATCCTCATTTACATTTATGTACATCGTGAATAATCCCAAAAAGGGCAGTGGAAACCTACTGAAGTAAAATTGGTGTGAGGTGACTTGTGAAGTGAAACAAATTTATGTTTTTCATCTAATGAATTGCCTCATCCACAAGAAAGTACGTTGAATTGGAACAATTTATAATGCACAATAATAATGCACTATGTATAATTTATTTTGTTGTTATGCAGTGCTTTTTTCAGTGCTGTTCCTTGTCTCCTGGCTCCATTACTTTTTCTGTTTCTATTTCCTTTCTACTTTATTATTAAATGCTGGCAGTTTTACACTCTTCCTTAACAACAGGATAATAAAAGGTGGGAGGAAAAAAATAATATCTACCTGTTCTTGTCCAGAATTTAAACTTTGTTTTTAAACACAGGTCACAGAAAAAGACAGTTTAGACGTCTATTTAGAAACACCTCTAAGAAACTGAACTGAAACCCATAGGGTCAGTGAAGAGAGCTGTATGATTTCTAACAGGAAATAATAGGAATAAAATAGAGGACTTCAGGTGAAGTTCTACCTGACACTAGAGCATCTTTTAGTTTTAACTGTTTTCCTAAATAAGTTACTACATTGTCAGAGGACATGCATATTCTTAATTGCTACATTAAAGCTATGTTGTCTCCCAGTTCTTTGTATCCCTTGACCATCAATGAATGCCACAGAGAAGCAAGAGAGAATGAAGTATTGCAATCTATACCCCATAAATAAGCATTGAGAGTCCTAAAAGTATTTCTAGATAAAAGTGTTTAAAACACTATTTAATCATCTAGGATTGGATTTAAAAATAAAAAAATAAAATAAATAAATAAATAAATAAATAAATAAGACCACTGGAAACAGAATGGACTATTAGAACATGCTGCTCCTGTCTAAGCAGATGAAATTCCATTTGGGAATCATATCCCCAAATATCACACAGCTGCAGTAATGCTCAGCATCACCTTTTCCAACTGTTAGTGTTTTACCTCCAAAAAGGCAGAGGTGACATAATGCACTCCCATGCCCAACGCTTGGGTAAAAATAAACAACCAAAACCATCCCCCAACACCTATCATGACCCGAAAGATTTATAGAAATAGGTGCCCAGAAATGAAATTCAAGACCAATAATATACCAAAAGCATGTTTCTAAAACGATGAAAAGAAAGCAGAGGCAGATGTTTTTGGAAGTCCATTCTTCTAGGTAACTGAGGCACCTTTGCATTCTAAGTGACACAGCATCAGGCAGAAGTAAGTACTGCTGAGAACTCTGACCTAGCTGTTACAGCCATGTTACTGATGATGATGTGCTGTACTACTATTGAGTGTTGAATTGCTTCCAAATTACATTCAGCATCCAGGTCAAGCAAAAATTGTACCAAGAGCATTGTCAAAGACATATGAGCTGCATTTAAGAGATCTAGATTTTGGGGATTTGCGATTTAGGAATCTGCTTTCTTCTCTTTTCAGATGATGTTTTTACATGAAATTATACCACGTATCACAAAATACATATACAAATATGAATTCAAAACCGGTAATAATCAGATTCTTTCACCACGTATAAAAGCAGAAGGATGGAAAGACCGGCAAAGAAACATTCTGGTATTCTGTCACCTAGTAGCAATAAAAGACCTACAAGAAGAAAAAAAAAATCACAGAATCGTTGAGGTTGGAAAGGACTTCTGTAAGTTGTCTGGTCCAGCCCCACTGCCCAAGCCAAGCCACCGTGACCAGATGGGTTTTGAATATCACCAAGGAGGTGATATTCATCATCACCTCTCTGAGCAAAACACGTTAGTATAAAATTGTACCACCTCATTTGTTTCACACAATGCCTTTTTATAAATTTAACTCAATTTGCATTGTGCAGTTTATCATTTCTTGGATCCTGCTTTTATAAAAAAGATCATTTTCATTTGAAGACAAATAAAAAAATTAACTAGCTTAACTATGATAATGGAAATTAAAAGTTTGTAGATCATGATTTCTTTAAAAGTAAGAACCACAAAACAAGAAAAACTCCTGAAAAAGATTTGTTGCACACTTTCTATCAAAATACTGCTTAACATTCAAACAGCCTGCAGCAAGCTAGATATTAATTTCCAGATTGCCTAACCATAACCATCCTTCAAAGGACACAGTTCACAATAAAATTCCAGGGGGAATACAATTGGTCAGAAAAGTCTATTACTGTTGCATGAGCACAATTTAACTTTCCTATGTGGGGCAAGGCTGCACATAGGAGCAACATTTAAAATCCTTAAATAATAGTTATACATCAAATTTTATTAAAAAAAAAAAAAAAAGATAGTAGCACAGATCAGTTAAATAAAATTATATACAGAAGATATTGTGCTGTTAACCAAAATTTGAGTCTGGCATGTGGTCTACAGAAAATTTTCTTTTGAAAGTATACCGGTGAAACAAGACACTATAGAGCGTTAGATATGCTGTGAATCAGTACTCAGACAGTGTACTCTGACTAAAGGAATCATTTAATGTGTTGCAAAATGGTTCTTGCAGGTAATTCTAGATTTTGTGTAGAGAGGCTTAGATTGTGAGGTAAGAGAGGGGGAATGTTTTTAAAGCAAAGTTGAAAACCAACAGACATGAATTCAGCAAACTTTATTAATGAACAACAACAAAAAAAAGTAGGCTTTTCAAAGCACAGTTACACTTTTGAGATACCATAAAGAATAAGAGACTAAATGAGAGAGTAGCAATTTTTTTTTTAATGAATATTAATGAAACTGTCACAGATACTACAGCTACATGGGAGCTTCCAGCTAGATTTTAGGAAAAGGTTCTTCACTGAGAGGGTGGTTGGGCACTGGAACAGGCTCCCCAGGGAAGTGGTTACAGCACCAAGCCTGCCAGAGTTCAAGAAGCATTTGGACATTGCTTTCAGATATATGGTCTGATTTTTGTGTGGTCCTGTTCAGAGACAGGAGTTGGCCTCAGTGATCTTTGTGGGTCCCTTCCAACTGAGGACATTCTCTGATTCTATACTGATGCTAGATTTGTTTGACGAATTACAACTAGCTAAAGATTTTCAAGGCAGGATATGGACCAGATAAGACAGAAAATACCATATCAACTATGTCAAATTCTGGGAACAGAACTGTTTGAATAGAACAGAAATACAAGTGTGCTCTGAACATAACCTGAAATAACATAACTCCTTAATTTCTAAACCAATTTATGTTATCTTGAAACAAATACTACATTCATTCCAGTTCAAAACTTCAGGTATCCTTGAAATACTTAGATTAGTAGCAATATAAATAGGTATAGGCAATTTCTTAAAAAAAAATAAATAAATAAATAAATCAGTGAAGTAAAATAACATATCAGCATGCATATGTGTAAATAACTATGTAACTATGTTGATATAACTATGTAAATTCATGGGTAAAAAAGATGCTACACAACCTGATCCTGCCCAACCCCTGTGAGAAAGCAACATTTTTAGTGTGTTTTCATCTTTATCAGATTGTTACTGTATGTTACAAAAGGTGCCCTCATTGTTCAACAAAAGGCATACCTTTTTAGAGTTTTTAACAAATTCTTTGACTATTTCTTTTTCCATGCCATCAGATACATTTAGTAGTATATGTACAATATAACTGGTATGTTTTTTCTTACTTTTTTCCCCAAATGGGCAACATGACAAGATTATCATAACTAGAGTTCTAAACATAGTCTGGTTCTGCTTTTATTATACATTTTCTTTGGAGCTGTACTTTATACACTTAATACATAAAGCCAGTACATAGCCTGAGAAGTTTGCTGTCCCCTGACTCCTCCCTTACAGAGGTTGAAAGCTGGATTTTCACTATATTTCAAGATAAACACAGTGAACATGAGTCAGCTGAATTCCTAATAATAGAAACATCTTAAAAGTTGGATTTCTATACTGTAACAAAGACAAATTATTTCAGAATCATTGGGTTGGAAGGGACCTTAAAGGTATCTACTTCCACTGCCCTGCCATGGGCAGGGACCCACCACCAGACCAAGTTACCCAAAGCCCCATCCGACATGGCCTTGGTCACTGCCAGTGATGGGGAATCCACAGCTTCTCTGAGCAACCTGTGCCAGTGCCTCACCACCCTCTGAGTGAAGAATTTCTTCCTCATATCTAATCTAAACCTATACCCTCTGTTAGTTTAAAGCCAGTACCCCTTATCCTATCACTACACTCCCTGAGCGCAGTGCTTCATTTCAGCTTCATCAGCATCATTTCAGCTACACATCTCAAATTCAAACTATGAAACAAAGTTCAAGATTTTGAATTAAGCAAAGACTCCTAAAGCCTTCACAAGAATGAGAACATGCAATGTACGATCCTGCATGTGACAAACAATTGAACTGAGGGAGCAAACAAATGAACAAAAAGCATAAACTTCCTAAGGAAAAAAAAAAACAAAAAACAAAAATTACACCAAAATAAGCAGCATATTCTGATTCATAAAGTAAAACAAGATGGGTACATTGCTACAGGGAATTTGATTCACCACCAAAGCACTAATAATCACGCAAGTCAAACCAAGCCACAGTGTTCCAGAACATCCACTAATTCTACTCAGATATAAAACCGTGCTAGCAGTCTGGAAATATATAAAAGCAGACAGACAGAATAGAAAGCTACATTATGACAAATCAAGAAAAGTGCTTCTGAAGTTAAAAATAGATGACTTGTGCACAGAGCTGAGATGATAAATACAACTGAGCCACTGAAATAACATTGCAAATGCACCTTGTTCCTACATAACTGAAACATCTAAAGGACTGTGGTACAATGGATGACAACTAATAAAAGAGAGAAAAGCAAAATATAAACAGCTCTCCTCTCAGCCCAAATCTACAACATTTTATGGATGCAAGATAAAGAATGGAGAGCTCGCAAAAAACGCTATACTCAAATGATTGCGTCTAGTCTGAAATCAAAGGTAAAAAAGACTAAACCAAAAGACAAAAAGTATTACTCCAGTAGGTATGCCTATTCTATTCTAATGTGTAAGTCTTTACTAGGTGATCTCTAAATATTATATTTTTGTGACATTCGATTTGTCTTAGTTGAATTTTCAAGGAGTAACAAAGAGTATTCCTTACCAGCTCAATTTCAGCAAAACTGAAAACAATTTATTCAGGCCTCTAATTTAAATGACGTTATAAAGAAAACATTAGTAGACCATATGAAGATTGTGGTAGCGGACATAAGATACAAGCTAGTGATTTATAATGCTTTTCTAGAGACTTTGCTATGATACAAAGAATCATTTATGAAAGTGCACTCTTCCACTTCCTGATGGGTTTTTTGTTTGTTTTTGTTTTTTAAAACTTGAATACTTCTGATCTTCAGGACTTGATTGCACTGACACTGCTCATGGTACAACTGGCCCACAAATACTCTTGTTTATTGTATTTTTTAGATCACTTTGGGTTTATTAAAACACCATATAATATTTTTCTAGTCCATCAATTGCTAGAACATTTTCTTATCATAATATAAAGGATACTGAGATTATAGTAAAGCACTGATATGAGTGGTATTGCTAATAGTATAATAAATAAAAATCAATATATAAAAGGAAAAAATGTAAACAGCTTTATATTTTATGTAACATTTCTAAAATAAATGTATTAATTTTAATTATTTTTAGTATATCTGCTAGTATACTACCACCTAATGGTAGAAGATAATTAATATAGTATACAACTACATAAAGATGCCTGATAATCTCTACAATTCAAACGTCTGTAACTGGCAACATCCTTTTCTCTGTCTTTTCCTGGTCTCTTTATTTCTCCCACCATAAAACATTCTTTGCACTCTTTTGTTTATACTTCTAGTACTTTTCCTGATCTTTTTACTACTTCAATTACATTTCCCAATCATGGATGGCTACACTAGCATTCAGCATCACAGATAAGGTCATACTAGTTCTGTCTTCAACAGTACAGAAATTTTCCGTCCGCATATAGTAATGCTAACAGTTGCTTTAAGCTATAGAACTTCACTTTTTCTTAAAATAGAATATAATCTTCTTCCCATTGTATTTGTGAGACATATGCACATCATTTTATAAAAAAGGACGTGCTGGACAAGTTAAGCAGGAGCAGCAGTATATCCTTGTGGCAAAGAAGGCCAAACATACTGGGCTGTGGTACTAAAAGCATCATCAGCAGGGTAAGAGAAGTGATACTTCCCTACTCTTCAGCACATTGGAAGAATGTGTGTGTCTAGTTTTCATCCCGTTAGTTAGAAAGACATTCATTTACTGTTTTAGCGAGGTGGGGGTTGGTCTATTCTCCCACATGCCTGGTGACAGGATGAGGGGGGAATGGGCTAAAGTTGCACCAGGGGAGGTTTAGGTTGGATATTAGGAAAAACTTCTGTACTGAAAGGGTTGTTAGGCATTGGAATGGGCTGCCTAGGGAAGTGGTTGAGTCACCATCCCTGGAGGTCTTTAAAAGATGTAGAGCTTAGTGATATGGTTTAGTGGTGGACTTGTTAGTGTTAGGTCATAGGTTGGACTAGGTGATCTTGGAGGTCTCTTCCAACCTAGACAATTCTGTGATTCTGTGAGAGGCACCAAAAGGCTTATGGGACTGGGGCATGTGATACAAGAGGCTTAAAGACTATGTTTATTCTTAAAAATAGAAGACCAAGGACAGATTTTGTTGCAGCCAACTACCTAAAAGGAGAACACAGAATATGGAGCTAGACTCTTGAAGATGCACAGAGAAAAGACAACAAGTAAAGGGGAATTAACTGCAGCAGGGGAAAATTTCAATTAGATATTAGGGAAAAAAAAAGTGACAATGAGTGCAGTCAAATACTGAAAGACACTACCAGACAGGTTGTGAAACCTCTGTCATTGGAGGTATATGGTGGCTTGTCAGCCATTTTAATGAGCTGTTTTAAACCATCTGTCAAGGATTTCACATGGAAAAACTACCAATATCACCTTTCTGACCTTCTCCCTACATTCTCTCAATTTATCCCTAACATAACAACTGGTTCAGCACTATTTGCTTCAGAATGAAGACTAGTATGTGCTTTCTCCCTGCCCTCCCTCACAGCATGTAATACATGACAGCTTAGAAACAAATAAAGAGATTTTTAAAATAAACAACAAGGAACAGTAAGGATGAAACAATTTGTTTACTTATATATGTATTCTTTGTTAACACAAACTGCAGATGGTTTTAACCCTGGCTAAACAGAACAAAGATGAATTAATCTGCTGCCTATAAGGTTTCAATAAAAGTATTTCATGGTGTTCATGATTGTAAACATATTTTTGAAGAGTGCAATAACCAGAAAAAAAAAATTTGGCCCATAACCAATATTTCAGTTTAATTTTAAATTCTCATTTTTATTTACAGCTTTTAATATGCATTAGAATTAAACATCTAAATTAAAAGCTTCCTTAATTTATGTGCTAAAGCTCAAACACATAATTAATTTGTCAACAGAAGTGATTACTAGTCCAATTATAAAACGCGGATCTCTGTTTATCCATCTTTGTATATGGAAATATACCACCAATATAATAGTTTTTGAATGAGTTTACTAAGCAATAAATTGAACGTTCTTGCCCCTCTTTTTTCAACCTTGTCTCAGTATTTGAAGCAATTGCCCACTGAAGTTCTAAATAGCTTTGAAGTTCAAAATAAATATTCTAGATCACACAATATATATATACTCGTATAATACACGCAATTGTGTATATTTTGGTGAAATGTAACTGAGATACATGCTCAGTTTTTAAAAATTAAGTAATTTTTGGAAAAATATTTCTTATAAAATATCATATAGTGCTAATCAGATGATACTGGATACAGTCATTACACAGTATCATCATTTTAAAGAAACAGGCTACTTAGATGAATAATTCCAGCCAGCTCAAAAAAAAAATATAATTTTACCTAAATAATAGCCCTTTTTTATTTCAACTTGAGTTTCTCATGTCAGCTGTAATTCTAAACATGGCAGGGATTTAATCTGCTCTTTTAAATGTTTTCATATTTTCTTTGTTTTATAAGCACTGTTTTTTAATCTTTAGATTGAAATACACATCATGCACTTGGTTGTCCTTCCTGTGTACCAACATCTTCAGAATTCTAAGGGAGCACTGTCCTTTTGCATTGATGTCTGTGGAAGATACCTTGATAAGACAACCTTCTGATTTAATGTTTCTGTTGCATCTTTTGGCTGAAAAGCTCAGTGTGCACTTGGCTACATGCATCTTCTTTGCTGAAGTGCAAGAATGCCCTTGTTTGATGAATTAAGCATTCTGACATTTCTAAAGCACAGTTGTGATGTTTTATCCTATACGTACGTTATGTACAACCCACATCAACTGTTACTAGTAAAAGCTTGAGGCTTATGACCACTTTTGTTGAACTCACCTTTCATTCCATATAAAGTAAATGAGTTGGAATTAACAGGTCTGCCCTTGCAAGAGCAAACAGGAAGTCTGACAAAGTAATTCCCTGATAATCATAGCAAATTAGTCTTGAAGTCCACTGACATGGAAAGATTCTTACTGTCATCAAGCCTGAGAAGTAGTCATAAATCCCTTATTGTGAAACAGTAGTATTAACATGGAAATCTTAAATAGGTTCTTTTTCTTTTTTTTTTTCCCTATTTTTATCCTGGGTTAGAAAAAAGTTTGCCAAAAATTCTATGTACATGAACACAGTATTTACTCACACTAGTCAAAATTCAAATACATATCCATTACTGGAAAGTTTACCTACATCTTGCTTAGGAGCTGTGCATAGGGAAAAAAAATCAGAACTATCGATTGTGAATATGGAAATGTTTTCAAAGATAGTTTCTCACAATTACATACAACTCAAAAGGTTGCTATCTAGACATGACAACTTATTCAGCAGCAGTCTCAATACAGTAAGCAAAAGGGTTTGAGTGCAGCCTGAAAGCCTGAGGCAGTGAACAAAAAGTAAAAGCCCTAAACACCAATCCCTGTTAACAGAAGCAAACACTCCGGTTTTGCACATGGGTCTTGAAGCTGTCAGTCTCACACTAGGGGGGTGATACTGATGAATTGACTTAACTGCTGAAGAAGCATGAATTAGATAATTACAAGACAGGCATGCCCAGTTACTATTGCAATTGCACGCATGTTCCAGCATGTTTTGCAATTGTGCTTCTATTATTGGTTTGAGTTTCTGTGTGTTTGTCTGTACATGTGTGAGATCTTAGATGCATCAGAGCACAGGGAAAAGAAATACACGGTGAGTTATTACAGAAGCATGTCGTTGCTTTCTACATTGTAGAAGTGCAGGATTTTGAGTACTCAAGATTGGTACCATTAGCTGCAATGAAACAAACTTAATTGACTTTTTTTGTTGCTTGACTTTTGTTTTGTTATTGCAGGCTGTGGTGGTTTTGTTTTTCTTTACAAAGAAAAATATTGGTAGTGACATTCTCCTTGCTACTACTGTCTTTATGTTGGTAGGAGTCATTTGGAAACCAACTAGTATTTTAAATTTTTAGAGAAACATGCTGAGCAAACTGGTCAGAACCTTTGAAGTTTCCAAATCCTCATATTTTTTCTTATGCTAGAGCTTTCTCCTTTCTTTTGCTAGAATGGCAAGATTGTACAGATTTACATCTACACAGACTAAGAAGCACCACCCCTGTCTACAAGACAGAGAGAATTTAACATCATAGACCAAAGAAGCCTTGTAGTAAGTTTGTAGTATAGCACTTACAGAAGCACAGAATCTTTTCGGGATAAAATGATCCTCAAAACACCTCCAAATTGACAGTTATATATATAAAACTTTATACACCTTCTACAAAAGTGGCCCTACAATTATATACAAAAGCAAAAGAGTTCTCAACATACTGATGATCATCTACATAATGGGAACACAAACAGGACCAGAAAATTGAGGTCTGAAAATGCTGAATGCTGAAATAGCATTACACAAACAAATTAAAATAATAATAATAATAATTAAGCCCTGCAGAACTCACAATTAAATCCAGAAGTCAACAAAAAATGCACAAAACACAGAATGAAAGTTAGTACCATCTAGGATGATACAGCAAGGTAGTGGTCAAGATAAGCACTAAGCTGACACCATGAAAATGCCCACATCCATATAAATTGTATCTCAATGCTCTAACCATCCACATTTAACTGCTATTTTTTGGCTCTCAGTTTGAAGCTGCAAGTCACAGGGACCTTTAAGACAGGCTTGAGCTCCATTTACATCCACTCTCAGTGAAGATACCTTTCAGCCAATACACATTTTTTGCAGTTTAAAGAATGTTCTTAGTCCAGGCAGCAATTGCAGTGCATACATTCACAGAATTGCTGAGGTAGGAAGACACCTCTGGAGGTCATCTAGTCCAACCCACCTGGCTCAGAGCAGGGTCACCTGCTGCACATTGCTCAGGGTCACATCCTGTCAAGGTTTTAAATATCTCTAAGGATGGAGGTTCCACAATCCTTACGCAACATGTTCCAGTGTTTGACCACTCTCACAATAAAAGTTTTTGTGTTAAAGTGGGATTTCCTGAGTTTCAGTTGCGCCCACTGCCTCTTGTTTTTTCACAGTATCCTACTGAGAAGAGTCAATCTGTCCTATTTACTTTTTCTAATCAAGTATTCATACAGCTTGATAGCATTTTCTTGAGCCACCTTGTCTCCAGACTGAACATTCCCAGCTCTCTCAGCCTCTTGTTTTATGACAGATGCTCCAACCCGTTCATCATCTCTGCTGTCCTTGTCTACAGTCCAGCACATACATGGCACCTGTGAGACACAGGTTACAGGCCCAGACCTGGACACCATACTCCAGAAGTGTCTCACCATTGCTGAGTAAAGAAGAAGGATTACCTCCCTCAGCCTGCTGACAAAGCTCAGCCTAACAGCCCAGGAGGCTGTTGGCTTTCACTACAAGGGCATACTGCTGGCTCCCATTCAACTTTCTGTCTGCCAGGATCCTCAGAGTCTTCTCTGCCAAGCTGCTTTCCAGCTGGTGGGCCCCCAGTGTGTCCTTGTGCATAGTGTTGTTCCTCCCCAGGTACAAGACTTGTTATTTCACTTTGTCGAGCTTCATGAGGTTGCTGTTGGCCATTTCTACAGCCTGTGGACGTACCTCTGAACAATAACACACCTACCTGACATATTAGGTGTATCCCGTGTACATGATAACGACAGCTTGAAGATTCAGAACAACAAAAAAAAAATTATGAGGATGTACCTCAGTGAGTTCAAGTACATGAAAACTGGCTAGACCTTCCCACCTCTTAAATTGTCACTTAGAAATGACCAACTTCAAAATTAACTTATCAACTAGGGCTTCACCCCAAGATATCAAACCCACCTTTTCCTGGGTCAATATGGAATATAATCACATACTAAGATATCACAACTCTTTGATGATATCATTGACAATGGCAAGTATTGATGACACTTTCAACAGTGACTCAAGATTTTTATTATTCTGTCCATAAATTGTAAATAAAAATCAGTAAGTTACCTCAGAATTTCAGATTTTGCCTATATATACTCTAATTGCAGAAGAATAAGACTGCTCCAGTCCCTTTCTTCTCAAGTCCAGGATCTGCTTCTTTCAGAACACTCAAGGGACTGGAGCATCTCTCCCGTGAGGAGAGGCTGGGAGCTGGGACTGCTCAGCCTGAAGAAGAGAAGGCTCAGGGGGAATCTTATCAAGGTCTATAAATACTTAAGGGGAGGGTGCAAAGAGGACGGAGCCATGGTCTTTTCAGTGGTGCTCAGCGCCAGGACAAGAGGTAATGGGCACAAACTGGAACACAGGAGGTTCTGTCTGAACATCAGGAAGCACCTCTTTACTGTACAGGTGACAGAGCACTGAAATAGGTTGCCCAGAGGTGTTGTGGAGTCTCCCTCCTTGGAGATCTTTAAAAGTTGCCTGGACATGGTCTTGGACAGCCCACTTTAGGTATCCCTGTTTGAGCAGGGGGGGGTTGACCAAATGACCTCCAGAGGTCCCTTCCTACCATAACCATTCTGTGATTCTGTAGTAGCAACAGTTTTGTAGAAAAAATCCGTATGTCCATGGCTGAGACACATATAGTTTGGGAAGATGTTCTGTTATTTATTTAAAATATATTTTCTCCAAAGCAAGTTGAATACATTGACGTCATAAAAATGTAGAAAATCAGGAACTTCAAAAGACAATCAGATAAAAGATCCAGGCACACTTTATCAAACAGATCCAAACTCAGAAAATCACTTAGTCACTTATCTATGTAGATATGTACTCAAAATGCTTTTTTGAAACCTCAGACCTAGTTCAGCTTACTTATGTGATCTAAACCAGCCACTGAAACCCTCATCTTGCTTTTCCAAGTACTCCAATCACCAGTTTTTAATGTGGACAAAAGGAGTTTGACAGAGAGGAGCAGAGAAGTCCCCAGAAGGAATTCAGGTGATATAACAATTTGATGTGTGTGTGTGTGTGTGTGTGTGTGTGTGTGTGTGTGTGTATGGGGGTTGGGTGCAGTGGGGAGGAAAATGTGTCCTCTTGCCTGTTCATGAGTGAAAGATGAGGCTTAGGTATTTAACTCCAGGAGTGGCTTCCAGATGGTGAATCCTTAGCTGAGGGACATCTCCATAATATTTCAGTTATTTCCTTCTGACTAACAGGCAGTTTTACTCAGAATGCTGCCTCCTGCGAGTCTTTCTCTCAAGCACATAACCGCATGGAGAGAGGCATAAAGAGTTCAGGAAAGAATCAAAGAAAGTCCTACAGACATCAAGCTCCCAACAAGTTTTTGCATTATATGATATACACTTTGTAGATCTATTTCCAGATGCCGACTTATATTAACACACAAGTATCTTTGAAAATCTAGCTTGATATAGCCAAATCAAGACAGGAACATCTGTAAAGTGTCTTCAGAGTCAAACTGATAAAAGTAAATGCCATGAACACTGGGAAAAGAAAAAAAGAAAAAAATAACAGGTGGATTTCACCACTAAAACTACTTTGACTGAAAATTAAAGACCAGAATGTCTTTACAGTGTTAAACACTTTCTTTAGCAATAAGAAATTGAGGAAAACACTGATGAAAGAAAGATAAGGAGTTTCATCAACAGTATAAGGAGATGTGAAAAACAATAGTAAAATAGAAAGGAAAAGGTAAAACATAGGTGTCTTTTTGCTTCATTAGAGACAGCATAAAGCTAAAGTCTGCAAAAAAAAAAGGGTGCTAATTTGGAATGTGCACAGTTCTAACAGTCAAGGAGTGAGAGTTGCACGTCTGTGGAGGAAGGGAACATCTATACTCTGTTCAACAGCAAACTGCTCTACTACAGGTATTGGTTTATTTATATCTTCATTCATAATACACCTTTTACCAATATTTACTTTCCATAAAACATGGTGGGAAATAGCTTTAGGGGGAATTTTTGATTAGTACTACTATTGTACATGAGATAAAGTTATTATACTTTTAAAAAGGCCTTTAATCTCAAGGTTAGTAACTGGTAGTTTGCACCTAGAGGTAAATCGTAGTCAGTAGATGATAATATAAAGAAAATAGTCCCATTTCATTATCACATTCCATCACAACTGCAATCAATACACAGACCCTCAAGATACGCAAGAAGCACATAAATGAATTTTTTCTTCTAAAAGCTATACAGTTATATTTGTACTGTATCTATTTTCCCTGGTCAAAACCACTCAAAAAAAATAATCTTTCCATAGCTTCCACTTTCAAAGGGAAAAAGAAAAAGTGGCTGTCTCACTAAACTGCTAGCACAAAATGATACTGATTATCTCCCCATGAAATGTGCATATTGTTTCCTCTTACTATTCATCCAACATTCTTTACTAAAGAGGACTTGTTCTTTGTCTGACAACTTCTTTAATAAAGCTAGCAATGGTGTTATCATGCTAACAACAGAGTAGTAAAGATACAATCATTCTTTGTCATGCCAAAAGCAGATAAATAATCAATCGTGTTGCAATTAACAAGAAGAAATACCATTATCCTTATCAAGCTTTCTGGTCTCGCATTTCATAAACTAAATTGAAACCATACAGGAGGAAAAAGAAATGTTAGTAGAACAACTTTAAAAGCCAAGGCTTGGGATTTTACCTTAGTAACTCAAAGTATGGATATTTATAAAGCTGATAGTCTCATTGGTACCCCCTGTGGAAGGGGTTCTGATGATTAGAAAAACTGTTGTCCTGGCAGAGGTAACACACAATCATCTTTCACATTAGCTTTCTTATTCTCTTTTTTTTTTTTTTTTTTTTTTAAATATTCTGATGGGCTACACACCACCACCATAGACAACCAAACCTTATTCCACAAAAAGCAGTGCCATTGCTTTGCATTTTAAGTGTTAGATATCCATGCACTCATTTAACGGAAACACTTTAGATAAACTGGGGTGAGAAAACGCAAACTTTTAACAACTCTCCTCTTGAAGGTTTTGTGTCTTAAGCACATTCTTTAATGTTGTAGATTTGCTCAGTTACTGAATTGCAAAAGTACATGCAGGTTGAGATTTTTAAAGTTATTAATTCTCAAATTATATGATTCATGGTGCACAAGCATACATACTATGTAACATTTGCAAAAAAAATTGTTTCAGTAGGTTTTCTGGTGGTTTCGGTTCTTTGTTGATTGTTGTTTTTTTCTTTTTTCTCCCCAGTGCATACATACAACTAATAGCATATAAGCAAACATGAACCTAAATTATGCTTTCAGGCTCTTACTTCTGTTACTTGCATTTTAGAAACACAGCTGCTGACAGGTTAATAGCAAATTTAGTCAGCACAATTCTCTCAGAATCATTCTCTTGATTCTCTACATGAAAGGACTGTGTGCCTACAGTATCCCCAAAATAGTTTGATATTCACTTACTGAGTTAGGATTTGCAACCACGTAATTGGTAGTGACTGGATTTTGACACAGTAAGCATGACTGTGCTCCGTCAATTGATGAAATAGAAATCTGGAAGTAGGGGAAGAAATTTTGAGAAATATTCTGGTATCAGTACACTGGTACACCATGGTAAAGGTACTCACAGTTTTGTATTCTGGTCACTATCATTTCCATTTTCATTATTCGAAGGTCTACTTGGTAATAGCCAGACTGATTAATGAACATCCCCCCAAATAAACAAACAAGCACATTTTTTTCTCCTGTATCTACCACCACTATACACAAAGGAGATGATTTTGTTGGTTATCAGTCAAAAATTCTCGTGCACTTTTGACATGAATGAATAGGACAAAGGGACACTGCATAGTAAATAAAGCATTTGCTCCCAAAGCCTATGCATTTTGGGGGAAAACTATTGCACGTGAATCCTCTTAGAGGCACTGTTGTTCAATATTTTCTGAGATACTTCTTTCCTACCTAAAAACTGCTTTTGTAGCTTTGAAGATATTGGCCTACAGGTAACTTGGAATCTCTTCTAAATAACAACATTGATAGGAAAATCTCTGGAAAGAAATGTAACCCAGTCAGAGTTTTTAGACTTTTTTTTTTCCCTAAAGGAATGACACCCTCACCATTAAATACACAGAGCATACCATTCTCCAAGTTTTATCCAAAGAGATATCTGTACTACAGTGCATGAGGGAAAACAATTTTCAGAAAGCAAGTGCTTAATTATCTCTAAAGAAACTAGCAGTACTGAAGCAGAAACTCCCAAAACATTAGCTAGCCACTCCTAAAGAAATTTTCCTGTGAAAATCTTGGAAAAATCTTTTTTCCAAGAACTTCAGTAGACACAAATCTTGTTAAAATTTTGTCATTTCAAGCTGCATTTCTGGAACCAGTTCAACAGAGATCTAAATCTAGTTCCATACTGAGAAAACCCTGACAATTTAATTTCTGTGACTATGGGCAGTACTGGATTCAAAACAGAATTTCTGTTAATAAGTCTCTGTGACAAAACAACTTCTGGAAAAAAAATCATGCTTGTTAGTCCTATTTTCACAGTTGGCATTGAAGTCCCATTGTAAAGAAATATGTTAAGTAAAACACACACTTCTTCATTACAAAGCATTGCCATTCCTCTTATTTATAACACAACTACTAAAGAACACAATTTTTCCAAACACGTTTTTTGGCACACCTGGATGAACAAGAGAGAATTCTACTCACAGATGTTAGCATGGTAAGACTAAGCACTACATAGTCAAGATGAAAGCAGGATAAGAAAGAGTTGCTGATTTTTACACATCGACGATTCAACTTTCACTTAGGAGCCAAAGGAAACAACTGTTGAAGATTTCCAGATTTTTATGAATTACAGGAAAGATTTCTGATTTTAAAGGGATCTAAGAGTAAAAAAGATAACCCTTGGTATTTCCATGTCCACCACTTATTTTCTTACATATATGAACAGAAATAGCATACCATATGCAGTCATGTATACCACAACTGCTTATATCCTTGCATGCAATTTCTGAGGTGCACTGGGAATTTTTATTTACAATAGCATTTACAATTTATTTACAATAGCATTTTCAGGACTATGGTCTTCACTAACCTGAAAACCCTATTTTTTTTTTTTTACATAGAGACTTCGGTAGAAGAACAAGCATTGTGGAAATATGAGACACTATTTACCTTGCACATAAAGAGTCTACACTGCCAATGCCCAGAAACCCACACAGCTATAGCACAACACTTTAACTACTAAAAATTACAACATGCTTTAAGCTGTGTTTTGTTGTGAGAAGGAATACTGACAGAGCTTAACACCCTGCAAAGGGACTATACCTGCAGCTCTTAACAGAAGCATTTGCTCCTAGTAGCTCAGGCATTCAGGCTCCTGAAAGAGTTTGAGATTAAAGTCTCATTAATCTCCTTTGAATTTCTTACTTAATTCAATAACTGACTGACTGTTGTTGCAGAACTCATTCTTATGTGTCTATGTTATACATTGCATAGTGGTCCGAGATGTTTAATTGATAAGTTATCTCAAAAGTTTCCACATCATAGTCCTTTTGTATATCCAGTCCACAATGCTCAAAATGTTCCTAAATACAGAGTATCTCCCCTTTCCCTTTATTATTCCTAAGGTATAACATCTAAGGACAACTCATCAACATGGTTATATACGGACATTTAAATTCAACATACAAACATCAGCAATAACAACTACCTACCAGGTCACATCATCATTAATTGGGTACTAAAGAACTTGAATACCCCTGAGAGTATGGAAAAGGATTAGCAAGACAGAAAGAAAGAAAACTAAAAGATTTTGCGTAAAACCCACTTGCCTTTAGCATTATCAGCTCAAATACAAAGATTTAGATTAGACATAACTGGACAGACCCCAGAAAAAGCATTCAAGTGTTTGTGCACTCCATCAAAATAGACCTAAATTACGTTATTCAGTAGAAATCAAAGAATCTTAAAGTCATTTGGTTGGAAAAGACCTTCAAGATCATCAGGTACAACCATCAAATGGCTAAGATTAATCAAGAAAATTTGCAGGTTTGCAGATTTTATTAGCTCAGTTGTCATGGCATGCTAAAGCACTAAAAACATTCTGACTTGATTTGATATTGGGAGCAGGATGTCTGCATTTGTTCAATACTTAACCTGACCTAATCAACCTTGTAAAACCAGAACAGCTCGATGTCACTGCCTCTGCAGCACAGTTACTCTACAGACCGGATAATCCACCCACAAATAAAGAATTGACTTTAAGATAGGCAATAGGCTGACAGCGATAGGCTATAGCTTGACCCTTTGTAACTGTAAGTGAAGTGTTAGAATCTTTTGCTAAACTACATGTGCACATCAGTTATGTTTATTAAAAGATACAGAAGAAAGTAAGTTATTAAAGTGTGAAATTACAGCAGCACTAAGTTTAGCACAGAGATCTTCACAAAGACAAGTGTGCTACTAATTTTCTTCTCTGAGGGAAAAAACTATTTAACAATAAAGAATAGATTTTATCTTTTTTAATAATATTTCATTAAGAACTTGAATGGGTCTGTCTGCAACCTTTTGCTCAGTGCTTAGGTACACAAAGAAAAAAGGGTGTTTCCTAGGCTTCCTGTTGTGTGCTATTCCAATATTACTCACGCAAGCAATTTGTTTTAAGAGTCATACTATTTGCAGCTTGACTACTACATTACAGTCGTGAAGAAAATTGCAGCACACAAACCCCCTAACCTCCATTAGTCTTCAGCTGTGTGGAATCCATTTTAACCTGTCAGAACTTGTGTTCCACTGCTCTAAGATCAAGCCATATTTAATATTCATCAGTCTAAATAATGTTGGAGACAACCACTATTCACAGCACCTTCCTCAAACACTGAAACAAGTACTTGCTCTTGAATATTGTAATACCATTTTGTTATCTATTTCAGCAACAGAGAGAGTTCATTATTGAACAAATTAGCTTCCAAGTTACTGATGCTGAGCCATAAATAATTGGAATCAGCAGAACTGTTCCCAAGCATTTTTCTGCTGTGCTATTGCATATGTAAGATAAGTGCTTGGAATAGGTAAAAGTAGTATATTTCAAGAAGCTTTTCCTCTCTATAAAAATGTTTTTATAGGATTTATTGAAAGCTATATAACATCAGGTTGATCTTGCAAATGAAGCTGTTGGAGACAACTTTCCTTAGTATGTCAAAGACTTCTAATGGCAACGTGTTTTATGAAGCTGGTAGCTCTGCAAACAATACTCTTTTGAATTAACAGCATAAAGATGCTGTAGGCAGTGTCAGTACATACTTGTACAATGTTATCTGGCAAATAATTGAAAATGGTAACACACCAAAATAAGGTGAGGAGTTTTCTTCCAATTAAAAAAAAATAAAAAAAATAAAAGCCTTAAACAAAAATTGTACCTTTTGCAGAGCCACAAATATATAGGGTGAACAGTATCTTGCCTCCATGGATGAAACTAGCTCCAGATAGAACAATACAAAGCAGTGGCTTCTGCATTTGAGCAACTGCTATGTTTCCTTTGGTAAGGTAAAAACTCCAGTATCCTAACAAATCCACAGATGATATGCTGATCCAGAAGCTTGTACAGAAAGAAGGCCAATGCAAATTCATCTGGAACTGCTGCCCCAGCAAAGGAATACTGTTATAGCCCAGTGGAGCAGCAACTCCCCTCTCTTCTCAGTTTAGCTAGAGTGAGGTTGAGGATGTAAGAATGGAGCCAATAAGCCATGGCAGGGAGAATAACCTTGACGAGAAAGGAACAATCAGAGAAAATATCTAATAAGTTGTAGCTTTTTTATTTTAAATCTTAAGAAAAAAAGTTTGCATGACTACATGTGTAATTTCCTATGTCAAAATTAAATACACTCATGATAAAATCTAATTATGAAAGTTTTTAAAACTAATCTTCTAAACCAGTTCTATTTTTCCATGATTTGTCTACACACCAAGCTCATTTAACCTCTATCACATTTTCACTTCCAAAAAAAAATAAAAAATTGAATTTTCACAATGAACTGAATTAAAATTTAGATGCTACCTGATGGCTTTAATCCTACTTTTCTTACTTTGTTGGTATTAAATATTAACCATATGCTTTTGGAATTTTACACTGTAATGATTGCCACTTCTCAGAATCCTCCACTACGCATGAGGCTAAAAGGAAGCAGTAAAGACTAGTATTTCCCATACTACATATACAAATTTTCTCAATATGTTCAGCATTACGGTACTCCCTCCATTCTGGAAACAGAGTACAAGCTGTATGTACCATACAGGCTATGTATCTCAACTCATTTTGTATACACAGTGCAAGAATGCACTGACAGTAGGAGGCTATCCATATCTGGAAAACAGTTTATGGAAAATAAATATGTTCTCATCCTTCCCAATGAATGATTTTATTACAAATAGTTGTTACTATATTTTAAATATAACTAGGATATATTATGCTTTTGAATTGATAACAATTCAGTTACAGTGTTGAAGAGGAAAGGTACTTAAATGGGCTATAGCCATACGGTAGAAGCCAGCAGAAAATGAAATAGGCTTCTTCCATTCACTGTTCTGGTAAAACGTGACTGGAAGACCATTAAATCCACAAATTCTTCAACTTTCTATCCAACCACATAGATAGTAGGGCACAAACCATTTCTGGCATTGAAAATTAACTCTCAAGATAGGTTTCCATTTTTACTCTTTTACTGACAGTTATTGAAGATGCTGCATATTGAGCATTTTTTTCAGGATAACTAATTTGGTAGCTACCTGATTATATTCAGTCTGGTTTTGCACCTCTATTGGCATTAAATATTTACCTTCTACTTCTGAAAATTCAACATTTTAATGAACACCTTGAAGCTTTATCTAGCTCCCACCATCTTATATCATGCAGTTTGAAAGTAGTAGGAAAGGCTAGGAAAGACCTTATCACTTAGAAGATTATACTCGTATCAGAAAAACTGATGCAGAAATGGTGTTTTTGTAATAATTAGGTCTCAAGTGACTTTAAAACACACTCAAATTTCCCAAATACCAGGATGACTGATAAAAAAAATCTTCCTCCTTTTAGTATTTTTTTTAAATGCATACCATGATTCTTATTAGTTTTCAAATTTGATTATGTCAAAGTAGTCACTGTGAAGGAACAGCCACGTCTAGGGATCCTCTTTACTTTCTGGGGTTAATAGCCTGTGGTAGAGTCAGTTTCAGAGAAAGAAGCTTCTGTATTTCCCATGTCAGTGAACCAGGAGGGGACGTGAAGCATACTGACAGAGCAAATCCTGCCCCTCACACAATGTACAGCATTCCTACTGACAAAATGTTACTGCATTGCTAGGTGCTGTTGAACTGCACCTAGTTTTTTCAAATTTTCTCACTGAACCAGAAGGCTAGGGAGCGATTTGAATAGAAACTGCCCAAGAGATAGAACGAAGTTCAGGATATGACCTTAAAATACGGTTGAAACTTTCAGAACCTAGTGAAAAACAACAACAACAAAGAATGAGCAGAACTGGAATTTCAGAATAAATATCACAGACAAATAACAGAACTCATCAGTAGCTGAAAATATTGTACGTGGGAAGAGACAAAAAGTAGCCTACAATGGAGAGGGCTCTGCTTTCATTTTTGTTTTCTTGTACTAGGCCAGTAAAACATGTACAAACAAATACACATTCCAGATGGCTAAGGCAATAACAGTCATTCCTAATGGATTCAAGACATTGTTTAATACCAACTTCACTCTCGTGGAAGCAGAATTATCGTTACAAAACTGCCAAGGTCAGTGAAAGCATAAGTTGCCTGCTGTGCAAGTATCATTGCACCATCCAGAACAGCCCAGGAGATGCACTCAAGGTAAGTGTCCCCATCCACATTAAGCAACCTCCACTGATAAATTGTGCTTGCATAGGCATTAGAAGACCTTAACTAGAGCACAATTAAATGGAAATTGAGCAATAATCAAGCATAACTAATTCATAAACAGTCAACATATACATCATAGTTTTATTTGTCAAATCTTGCCATCTGTTGCGTATGTTGTAAGAAGAAAAATCAAAGGAGGAAAGGAGATGATTTTTCCCCTACAGTGATTAAACTCATTTGAATTCTTCCATCTCCTTTAAGATCATAATACACAGAAGTTCATTGACTTAAGGCCATTTTGCAAGTTTCTAACAGCAAAGAAACAATGAAAAATAAGATTATCATCTAAAACGATGCCAAGCATTTCAAAACAATTTAAAAATTATAAAATGCATCTTTTCTTCTATTTTACTTTTTTTTTCCAAACCAGTTTCAAACCATGCCACCTGCTATGTTAAGAAACAAGCAAGTTTTTTATATTGTTTATAAAACTTAGCAACATTAGTTTTATATAGTAGCACAAAAATAACTCTCTAGTGAGCAAACATACAGGAGGAAAAGTTAATTTCCAAGGCTCCTATATTCAAGAGGACAAAAACAGTATATTTATGGACTTACATATTTCCATTTTCAATTTTTTAAAAAAATCACTGATCAGCAGAATGTGACAGTAGGAAGTCACATTATCATACCTTAACAGTAAGCATGCATAGACAGACATATATCTAAATCTATTTACAACTTTATTCAAAATGAATTTTCTGAAGATAAGCATTTTGCTAAGTTTTTCCTGTCATCTTCTGTAGTTTGGAATGATGCTCAAAGACTTCAAAACTCTTCATGGAGCATAAGTATTTACATAACGTGGGTGCATATATGCATATGTGTACACACACAAATACATACACACACACACTTAGAAGTAGTTACTTTGAACGCAGGTGGCTACATGTGAAAAACATGCAGGCACACATTACCTTCACATCATTAAGGCAGATGCCTGGGAAAACCAAGCTGGATGGAGGGAAAAGCACAAGATAAAATATTAACTTTTACATAAAAGCAATGGGTGAGGGATTTAAGCTGAGCATTTGGGATTGAGATGTTGAGGGTGTCATGTCTGTCTGACTACACCATCTCATTACTTTTTAGTAACTAAAAAGCAAGCAGAATTAGAAAGAGCTTACAAACTGACAATGAACATTATTGTACCTATAAGCATTTGAGTGGCATCCTCAACATTCGCAGTTCTGTACCTACTACACTGGGCCAGATGAGCTGGTAGAGTACATTTTAAGTCTCATAGCCAGGCATCACTAATGGGCAAGCCTATCTGTTTATAGAACCAGATTGTATTCTGCCTCTGTTCTTGCTACCTACTTCTCCAGTAACTGATCAGCTTGAGGCTGTAAACAGAACCATCTGCTGGTGTCAATACTTTCTCCTAACCAGGTAATCGCTTTCTGCGTATTAATTGCTGCTCATTTCTTTCAGATGTAATTTTTGAAAGGGAAAGAGGAGGTTAGAATAGGAAGCTCACCAAGATTTGGCTTCCAACTTCCTTTACAAAAAGCAAAAGCATGGTTTAGGCAAGGTAATCTACAATAACAATTCCATTCACAGACCATTAAAACAAACTGCTAAGTGTACAATGTTAAATTTTTATAGGTCTTCGCTTCACAAGTCAATTAAAGGCAATCTCTTCAGCCTTATGTAAGCATGGCCACACAGTAGCCTGAAGGGACTGGTGGCTCCAGTCAATTTTAACAGATTGATTTATGAAGTGTTAGAATGCATCCTAACTCCTTAATATGAGTCAGAATGGGATTTTCAGTCATATTAATCCACATTTATTGATCAACTTTGGTTTCTGAAAGAAAATGGTTTCCTCTACGAGTATGCAAGATCTTTATGTAAAAGCACATGCAATATCATCTATGAGGAAAGCTCGGTATTTTTAACACCATCACTTAGCAATAACATAAACAATGTCTTCTATCAAACTTTTCCTATCCAGACTTGAGGAATGCTTGCATGAGACATATTGAAGGTTATGCTAGCTTCTGTTTTTCCAAGATGTTTGAAACTGATACATTACACTTGTCTATCTAAAAAGATATTAAACTCCATTAACATTTTCATTACCCAAAAAATCAGTAAGATGACAGTTTTACACTTAAAAATTCTTTGAAAGTCAGTACCTGGTGTAGTCTTAGCCAACAGCTAAGTATACAGAATCTGCACAGCATGATACAGTTAAATCAAGCAGTCCTGACAGCACAAATGGTTGCATGCAATGAACAGTTGTTTACTTCATGCAGCAAAGACAAAACTGAAGAATTCATCCAGAGATAAGATGGCATCTGAGTAACGGCTCTCACAGGCAGAAAAGCGTCTAGGTGAACCTATGTTCTGAGAATAGCAAGTAAAACCATGAGTGCATCTGTGCTATTTTAGTTATTAATGCTGTTAAAAAAATTTAGTTTAAAATTATTTCAGTTATCTTCTAATGTCAGAATGTTATCTTTCTACTAGGCTAGCAATGACAAAATGAAAAAAAAGCTGTATTTCAGGGAAAAATAGTACTTTGTGTTTTAAGAAAACAGAATATTCCTATATTATCCACATAAGGATTAATATATATAAATGTAAGGTATATTTTACATCATAGTACTTTGTTGTACTAGAAAAACTGCTCCTAAAATATATTTTACTAAGAAATACCTTCAAGGCATTGGGTTCCTTGTGGTATAATTCATACATTTCAAAAGAATTGCGTATAGGATGAATGTGGTTCACAATGTCTGCCACTGGCATTGTTTACCTCCAGGTGGAATTAAATTCCCTGAACTCTGAAAAGCAATGTAATGGTAATGCGACATATGTGAAATCAGGTCATTTTATTTTTATATTTTTACAGGTCATTTTACCTGTATTTTGAATGATAGTTCATCAGGAAATTATATGAAAAAAAAAAAAACACTAGAAGTTACTGGATACACAAATTAAACATTTTCTGTGCTAAATAAACATGAATTAATAGCATTGAAAACCTGAAAATTTCACTTCTTTCATGCTTTCCTACTATTTTATATATTGACAGGACCACATTACTAATGTGGTCAGTTTCCAAGGATTGGGAAAACAGTAATAGTTCTTGCTAGTACTACTTTTGGAATAACAAAGACATTTATAAACTCATAAGTTCAAAGCTGCAAGTTCAAGACTGCCTCAAGAATTTACTACAATTCTCATTTCAGTTTTTAAGGAGCAACTAAATTAATGGCAAGACCAATTTCCTTTAGCCCTCACATTCACATTCTGGTAATGAAACACTTGACGCAAATTTAGACACAAATTTAGACACTGAAAACAGAATCATACAACTTAATAGTTTGCTTCTACAAAAATAGGGAGGCGCAGTTCTCAGGGATGGATTCTTTACCCTTCTATGAGATGCACTGCTTGACTCATCCCTACAGAAGACAAGCTGAATACCAGATCTAGGGAAAGGGAGGAGATAGGACTTTTCAAGTATGACTGGTAGAAGCATGAAAATGAATGGGAAAAAAAAGGCATGGTTTTCTAAGAAAAGTGTTTCAAATTGTTTCTAGGGAGTGAGGGTTGGAAGTTTGAGGGAACAGTGGAGGGGAAAACCACAATTGCCTTGGAAAGAAAAGCTGACAAAATGTTCAACAGTGCAATAAAAGCATCTGAACCTTTTCACATAGACTGAATAGATCAGATCATAAGAAGCCCTTCATAGTAAAATCAAGTCCTTGGACTTGTTTACTTCATAATTGCTTCCTTCAAGGGTAGGTTGTTGGTTTTTGATTATTGTTCTCTGTTGTTCACCCTTTCCTAAAAAAAAAAAAAGACCAATTTATGTTTTGTCCTTTAATGACTTAAAGAAAAAAAATCCTGAAATTTAAAATTAGTTTGAGTTCAACACATGAAAGGCCTTCAGATATTATATGAAATATTTTTACTTATCTCTTTAACTAGCTTTAACATATTAATTAAAAGAAGAAGAAAAAAAGACAATTTAAATATAAATCTCTGTTTATGATTAGCCAATGGAAGTAAAAGTCTGTTTTACTGGTTGTTTAATGCATGCAGGGGTAGGTGAGGGATGGGCTGCAAAACCAAGAGGTTCAGGTCTCCTCTTTCCAACATGAGGCCATTTCCAGTGTTAGCTATGTGCACAGTCAAAATACAGGAGCTGTGGGGGACTTTCTTTGTATTTAAATAAATGAGAATGCTCTTTCCAATGCCTAGTGGAGAGAGATACACGAGGCTTCCAGCACAGTGCAAACCTTTCATTCAAACTGCAATCCCCACTTGGGATCTAGTGTTTCAAGAAACTGCTGTATGACACATCTTAACTCTCCTCAGAGAAACAAGAATGACAAGGGGCGAACAGCTTTAGAATAGTATCATCAACTCCAAAGCAAGTGTGGTTTGCAATCATGCAAAGCATGATCTGGAAAGGGTGCTATGATGTTAGCCATGCCAATACTTCAGAGCTCTCCATATCACAGCTTCAGTCACTCCTCTGAGTGCTTCGGCACTGCATGAACAATCTGAATTCACATCAAAACAACAGCATCAGAGTGCCTCACAGCAGTAGAAAACCAATAGTGCTGCATGACTTATTCTTGAACAGTAATTGCAAAATCATTTTAAAATGAGATCAGAATTGCTGCAGCTATTCTTGAGTTTCTACGATTCTCTTTATTCAATTCCTGTGGTTACCCAGGAAGCATTAGAGTAACAATACACATATGGAATGAAGTCAGTGAGGTTTTCTTCATGTTCTAATGGGGGAACAACCACCAAATACGCTTAGCAGATGTAGCTGATATAGCGTCACCATACATAGATAAACTTTCTTAAATCTTAGGGAAAAAATATATATATATAAATATATTTATATATCCTTAAGGACTTAGTATGAAAATTATTCCATTACATGTCTGTACTACATTTGCACTGTTGCTAAGAATCAACTATTACCAGGATGCATTTGCACAGCCCCAAACATGCCTGATGAGACTTTAATTGCCATAGTCGCCACTGGGTGAAAACTTTTTTTTTTTTTTTAAAGGAGTAGTTCACTGTGAATAAAAAAGTAAGCTTATGTACAGACAAAGAATCACTCAGCTATATGGAAAGCACACCAAATATTTACACTGTGTTAAACAATTTCCTTTGGGTGACAGTTGTGGTCAGTGAACTACAATAGCTAATCTGCTATGAAGATTCTTTATGCCCCGCTGGATCACAGGCTGACTAGAGCTAGTCCTCCAGTAGAACTCGATAGAAACAAAAGAGCATCTGCCACCAGGGTAAAAAGGCATTCCTTGACTGTACAAAAAGCATGTGTTTTCCTGAGAAACAGTCTCAACTAACTTCAGCTATATCTGATATTCCATCAGAATGCTGTCCTAAAGGAGAAACAAGCAAACAAATGCGTAACTAGCAACTTTTCCTGCTACAGTATTTCTCATTTAAGTACCACATAAGATCATGTTTTATGTTGTTTAGACATGGTTTGACACAACCACTTAGCAAGAAAAAAATACGATGCTGCTGCTCTAGATCAAGTCTCTCCCCCGTTAAAAGAAGATACTCAGACACTAATATCTCCATTAATTTCTCACTATAAAAGTGACTCCAAAAGCATGAAGTGTCAAAGCTGAGATTATGATCCTCATTTTTTCTGCAGTTTTTCCTCCATCCATGAAGGATTAGAGAAACACAACTTAAAACACTTCAGTACAATACCTACTCTGCCAACAATACAGAGCAAGATTTAATGACAAAATTTTAAAATTAATTTCACAAAAATTTGGTTTAGAGAAAGATTATCTGACAATACTTAAAGTCACACACACTTATCTTCAGAAATAAATCAAGGCTATGACTTACAATTTCTTTATAATTCTCTTATTGTTGTATATGAATTTTAGCTATTAATAGTCTTCCTCTCCCAATAAAAATTTATAATATGCACTTGAAAAGTAGCACAGAAGATTCTATGAACGCTATAGTTCATTTCAGCAGACCATGGATTATTTCCATTTTGCAGTTTTGAAACAACATTTCCGTTAGTCAAGATCTTCTACAGATCTGGAGAGATGCTAACTTGACTACAAGACTCTACTGATGCAATTCATACAAATTCTCTCTGCTCAGACATCTCTGCTTTCCAGGGAAAACAAAATCGTTAGGAAAAACAGGGGAAGCAAATCTGGGGCCTAACTTTAAGACCTATTTGGACTCTCATCTGGCAACAAAGACCAAAGTTCTAATTGATGTTATTATTATTACTAAATCAAGTATATATTGAAACAAAGAATGGGATCCAGGGCTCCTAGGCAAAAAAAAAAAAAAAAAAAAAAAAAAAAAAAACACTAATCTTTCTGTCTGAAACAATTATATTTAAAAAAAATAAATGTGATAAGAACTATGCAGATAAACTATCAAGATGGTGTAATTCTTAGTGAACTCCAATTCACCAAGATGTACAAATAAAATGTGTGATTTCCTTCTATGGCAAGAAACAATTTTTCACATCGTTTCTTAAAGATGGTTTGGGCTGCAGCATAGCTGTAATCCTTGCTAGGTGACAACTGTAAGTGAGCATTTTTTCTTCTATAGAAATGGCAGCAAAACATCAGTAATGTGAATGCCAGCTAACACTTACAAATCCTAAGGCTAATTTACTCTGACATTATCTTAATTGACTTCACCACAAACAGTGGGGTTTACAATACAGAACACAGCAAATACTACTTCCAAGTTGCTGTCCTCTGATCTTTTTTTTGTTGTTGTTAATGAAGATGATAATAAGCTCGCTGTTTTACAGGAGTATATATTCTCATTTACTTTGTTTCCATTTCTGGAATGATTTGGGGATGAAAGAATCTAATTCAAAGTCTACAGAAGTTCACAAAGTGTCCTTTCTGATCTACTGAGTGGCATAATCAACAGTCTCAACATGCAAACTATGAATACTAATGACAATGGACCTTCATCAGCAAGCTTCACAAGCATTACAAAAGTTTTAAAATCATTAGTTCTATCAGTGATTTAATTTAAGATAAGTGATATAAGGGCAAGTGCATTCTTAAGTGACTTTGATTTGAAATATTTGTGAAGTACTGCAATGTGTGTTGGATTTTCTGCATGTTCAACATTACACAACAGGGCACAACAGATTCCAATCCATCTGCCACTATGTCAGTCACATGCAGGTCAGAACAGGCACCTTCTCTAAACAGGTCTCCTTCTGCGATGCTTGGGAAAGTGGAACCCATCATATTGTGCTATATTATAATACAGACCAGGAACATCAGCACCAAACTATAAGATACATAAGTTAATGAATCAGCAAATTTTATACAAGAGAAGCAGTAACAACTACTTGTTAAAATTTGTTAAGTGTTGTTAGGTCAATTCACTCAGATTTCATTTTCAAAAGTATAAACGATAGATTTCACAGGTTTGAATATGCCTTATTTATTTCTAGGAAGACAGATTAAAGCCATCTGTTTCTTGTTGCAGTGTTTATTGTTAAAACTTTTCATTGTTCTACAACCCTTTTCATACAACACAACTCTTGTCCTTTTCAAAACAAAATTGCTACAAAAGGCGAAAACACTTAAAATGCTTTGATACGTGAAAGAAAGCCATAATGCTTTTCCTTCGCAGAGATTTTCAGTTTGTTTTCATTTCAAATCTCAAAACAATGCCTGATTTGGAAATCTTGGTGAAATACATTCATTTACTGTTAGTGCTCAGACGCGGTTTGGAAACAAAAACATTTTGTGAACATTGCGGTGTAATCTTATATTATTGTAAATAGACAAGTAAATAATTTCTCTTAATGAGATTTAACCTCTTTATCTCTGGATTTAATTTGCTCTTACAGATTTTTATTAAAATATTTCTTGTATTGTCTACACTGTAGTTCTTAATACATAAGCCATGCATCATAGCTCTTGCCCTGGTAGAATAAGTCTTTTCTATAGGTCTTCACACAATTTCTATTAAGATAAGTAAATTTGAAGAACTTTCAATCTTTCATTGCCATGTATTCCCTTGGAAAAAAAAAAAAAGTTTTAATTATTATAGCATCCCTTCCGAATCAAAATATATATGGAGATATATCACTTATTTTGAGTGATAAAAGACTTTTTAAAAAGTTTTGTTTTGATTAAAAAAAAAACAATGATGTGAAAAAAAAATTATACCTCCCTGAGCAGGTTTTAAGATCAGAGAACATTTTTTGCTATTTTGGTCAAGCAACATTAACAAAACCAAGCAGTTTTTCCTAAGCACTCTCTCCTTATAACATGTAAATGAATAAAGCCTAGCTCTCGTGGATTCTCATTTATCTAAATAAGAATTAGTTGAGTTTTGTATATATATTATATCCCAATTTGCTAGAAGTGAGACAAACGCAAAAGTCAGAACTTTTGACAAAAGAACTTTGACAAAAGTCAGAACTGCTAAGTTACTCCACTTAAGCAGCACGCAAACACTTCTCAACAAAAACTACTACTCTTCACGTGCAGCCTGACACACATGCCTCAACAGCCACATACAGAATGAGCATAAAATACTCAGTCATAGTATTACAAAAGAAAAAAAAAGTTCAACTTACACACTTCTAATACCACATTACTAATGGAAAATACAACACTAATATACATCAAGATGTATATACATATACAATTAATGTTCATTTTTCTTTTTTTCCAGATCATTTTCTTTTTGTCTTAATAAATTGCCAGACCAAGATACGACAACTTTCATTTATACACTCATGGAATTACTTGGTATGTGAGGGAGCAGAGAGAACAATACAGAGTTGGAGACTAAGAAGGCTATAACCTTTCCCCCTAATACCTGCCATCTCTTTTCTCCTTTTAACAGTGCTGAAAATTCACATTGTCCCCAGCTGCTGTTTTGCACTTCGACTTTTTCCTCTAAATACTCCAAAGCCAACAGAAAAATAAAGTGAGTCATAGCCAAGGACTGTCTCCCTCAGTCTGCATACCTGTAAGCCAGGCAACCACAAAATTCACTGGGTGATGAAAGTTTGGGAGCTTACCCCTCTCTATTCAAATGAAAAATTCACTTTAAGATCAGGTTTGGATACTTACAGACTCAAAGAGCTTCACTGAATCATTACCATAAGACATAAAAATTCCACATGAACAAGGACTATTTATCATGTATCATAAGAAGTATTACTAATTAATATTTGCATTAATTTCAATAGTGCATAACATAATGTAGATAGTGCATAATATAACGTAGATCTGATCACAGTTCAATTGAGTACAATCCTAAGCATTAAATATATCTCCAAAATAATTCATAATTTGTAACACTTAAGCACAGATAAAAAGGGAAACTTCTCACCCCAGTTAGTTGGTCAACAGCAGCAGTTATTTCTGCTTTGAAACAATACATACATATATATAGTCAGAACTCACGCTTCATGGTACAGACGTAATGAACATTCTAAAACCAGATATAAATTGACTTATCTGAAGAAATCTCAAGTAGGTAGTGTGAAGTAGAAGTCTAAAAATGAACAAGAACTCATGTACATCTATTTATAAATATATATTTAAATCACTTTTTGCTGTGCTAAGTATCTGAGTAAATCGCGGGGGGGAGGGGGGGAGTCATGGTCTAACCTTTCTCCAAATCTGAAACACTTCCAAATGGATGCTCTGAGAAGTGATGGCAATCTCACTTCCCACTTTAAACAAGTAAAAAACAAAACATGGACTGGAGGAATTTGGGGGGTGGAGGGTGTGTGTGTGGAGGTGTCCAATATGACACACGACAGTGACGTTTTTAAATTAGAAGAGCGTTTCATTTTTAATTGCCCCACCCTCCATTATAATAAAGCAGCGAAGAGATTTAAAAGTTCATCCAAGAACTGTCAGGCTATGCCAGATGAAGACACAAGCTACTTTTCTTTCTTCTGGTGTACACAAATGAAATGAGGTCCTAGTCCTGTGAAACAGTATTCACATTCTAAATGGAGCATAGTACTCCCAATTCCCATTGACTTCAAGTGCTCATGTTAAGTATTATTTGTTGCACTGAAACATTTTTCAGTCTCAGGAGGTTTAAGCTCCACTTGCATGAATAATATCCATTTTTCCATGCAACTGATAGATTCAGGGAAAACTGTTCTTCATGCAAATCAGGTTATACCATGAATAGAATTAACCTAAAACAAAGGTATAAAAAAAAAGTTATAGAAAGCTTCCCTTCTGTCTACATTTCAAGTATGGGGGTGGGGATATTAGTCTGCTCCCTGTGTGGATTGCAGATCATCATTTGGCTGCTGTAAAGAACTCAACGGAAACTGTAGATATTGCTGTTGTATCCTGAAGGTCCTCAAACTATTATTTCCCTTTTTATTTCAAAGCAGTGACATAATGAACCTACTGTAAAACATCCTTTGTTAACAGTATCAGTTGTGTTCTTCTTTTGTCTTCATTTTGTTGTAACTGCTTTTTGTTTGGAAGCAGCAAGGTGAAAATACAAAACCAAAACCATCTGGTCTCTGCTGAGAAGTTCTACATTCCCTAAAATGCCCAGTTTATTTCCATACAATTAGATGGATTGCGATTTCATGTAATTGGTATTTCCATGCAATTGGTGGGAATCCAGCTCCCACCTAGTACCACAGGGACATAGTTCTAAAGTGCAAGTAAACACGCCTGAAAACATAGTCTAACACAGCTGTTATCAACAGTCCCCATACATTTCTCTCACACTAGAGAGAGCACTGGGAGAAAGACCACTTTGCTCATCTTTGGAAGTACTTACAGTATTCAATGGCAAACAGAGGAAATAAAACTGTCCATAAGAAGGTAAAAATGCTAATGTAATCCCCCACAAACCCTCTGACACACCACCTCCACTCCATCAGAAGTAGCTTAGCTTACACAAAGTGAAGAATTAATGACAAATAGATGAAATGTAGAACGTGTGGCATACTTGCTTTAACAAGCTCCTTCTTCCTACTACTTCCAGAGTCTCTGGTAATAACATCCCTCATAACACACAATTTTTATCCAAGCCTTTTTGCCTACAAAGTAGGACTCACTTTTCTTATGGTTTAGGAATGACCTATTCTGCAAGGTGTCTCATTCATCTCATTTTACTCACCTCATATAGCTCTGTATCTAGCCATGACATCTAATTAGGGCTAGATTCTACTGGCAGAAGAGCGTGAGGGAGGATTAAGGATGATACCCTGCAAGAAGTCTATGACAAGCTGCAATCCAACATTACTTTCTTAATTCTTTTTATCTGTTTCCAATGCAGGTGTGTCCAAATTGGCACATGAAACTCAATTAAGAAACCAGGAAACATGCCTGCCTCCAATTAAAAAAGAGAGGGAAGAGCATACCTCACATAACTTCTTAACCAGGTCCCACCTTCTCACCCAGTACTAAAGAACAGAAAGCCTTTTCAAAAAGAAAAAGAAAAAAAAAAGCAAAAGAAGTGTTTTCCAAAAGTGAAATGACATGTTGAATCATAAGAGTATCAGTTTAAAATGACACTGTCTTTCAACAAAATATTTCTTCTATTCTGCTGCTGATTAATTTCTCATGCAGAATATTTGTCAATGTATCTTTATGCATGCACTGGCATATAATGTAGTAATTGAGCTCAATAATGGAAAACTGTCACTTTACTTGACTTACTGTTCCATTAACATGGCCCGCTTCATGGTTGAAAAGTTACTTTAAGATATGCTTGAACCACAAAGTATTTTCCAGATGCTTCCTCTCTGCTCCCAAGGGTTCCTTCTTTACTTGCTCATTTCCGTACAGAAAATATTACAGAAACTAATACAGATGGAATGGATATGCCTGTATTTTCTTCTCACTGCCATGACCACGGTGATTTCTCAAATCTTCATAACTTCTTATCATTAAAATAAAATAACACCTTATTGACCTAAACAGACTTTTACAAATACACACAGTGATGATGCAAAGACATCCCTTATCCATCAAGATACAGCTTGGCAGGGATGTCATTTAACAGTAATTCATGGCCACTTTTCAAATGCGTAACTACCAGATTCACATACAGACTGTATGCAACAGATCCTGACCTCTGCTGAAAATTTCATTTTTAAACTTTCTCTTGGAATAAATATAGCTAGCTTACCATCACTGAAATATTCAGTAGTAGTTCTCAAGACAGGCTTCAAGTGACCTATATTAGATGCAGTTTGGAGTGAAGCTCATTATAAATGAATTATTGACGATAATACAGGTGGATGCATTTATCATGTCTTTCCCCTTCACTGAGTTATATCAATACACATTTGTATGCTTTAGGCTCCAGGTTTAAGACATTTTTTGAGAAATGGATAGTATCAAGCAAGACAGAAGCACTACCTGTGCTATCAGACAGGAAGTTATTTTCTGAATTGCTGCAGGTTTCATCAGTGGATAGGAACTGTGCTGGATCAGACAGAATCTCATTTGGATTATATAACCCTTTCAGCTAATATCACAATTTGGATATTTTGGGTCTCTTTTTCACAACATGAGAGCCCAAGGTCTTCATGTATTTGCACAAACCATTGCAAACAAACAAACAAAAAACTCCTCGCGCACTGGATAGCTACCAGTGCAAAAGTTTCCCCAATTTACATGTTCTTACTACAGTAACTGTGCATACAAAAACAACACACTGACCTTGGGCCTCAAATGTATGAAATTCAAACTGCTTTGCTGCTTTTCCAGCAATGAATAAACAGAAAGGCTCTATCAAAAAACGTTTATTATCTTAGGAACTAAAACCGGTTATTAACCAGGAGCAAATCCTTTTATTGATAATATGCAATGATTTCATTATTTTGCTCATTGACTTTCTAAACAAATGGGAGGGAATTTCAAAGTGTTACACAAGCTGATAGTAGGAGCAGTACATGCTATACCAGTACAATATCTGCCATATTCTAGCTGTAGACTCTGGGGGATTCAAGATTCAATAAAAGTGATATAAAATAGCTAAATCTAATTTGGGGGTGGGGGGGAAGACTTTGAAAGAAAAGACTCATGAGAAGATAGGAAAAAAATGCATTAATGCTTTTAATCATCTGTTTATATAAGCAGGCAGAACAGAAGGTAACTGGACAGATCTGGAGGCAAAAGCTCTGCCAGACTGTGGAGACAAAATTAGAAAAACTAAGCCAGTTTATTCATCAAGAATTACTGGAGTTTAAAGCCAAGGCAGTAAAAAAGGTCATAGATAACATAGCAGTGTCAGACCCTGAGAGAGGGAAAGAGATTTATTTTCCTCCCCAAAAATAAGATTCGGGTCTTAATATCTAGAAACTCGAGCACCTCCATCATATATATAGCCATGAACCAAGACCAGTGTAAACACTTAGTATTTGGACTTTTTACCTCAAGCTGATCACATGCAAGGCTCAGTTGCTAGAAATATAGCATAGTGTTACTTGTATATCTGAAATGAATCCTGATGGAATGCACTATATTCAGGGAACTATATTCAGGAACAGCAAAAAATAGATTTTTACTAGTACACAATAGGGGAAAAAAAAAGCTAACAATTTTTATGACTAATGCTGATATAAAATTTAAGCTCCTTAGACTAATCTTTTTTAATAAGACTATGCTTATTTTTTTCTAATAAGCTGTTAGGCAAAACATTCTTTCTTTCTCAGGTTCTCCTACCATTTTCTTAAAAATTCTTTGTTGACATTTTATACCTTGTTTACCTGCTTCCCAAAAAACAAACTGTAACAGGCAAACCCACATCTCTGATCATTTAGATGGCTAATGCAATGGAGCCTGCTGCCAGACTTACAAAACGAACCAATAATTTGCCCTGTTAAGCTAGAATCTCATGTTAATACAAGATGAAGTGAGAAGCTAAATAAGAACACTGCTCATGTCGCACACAGTTTACATACTGAATTTGAAGGCAGCAATGAAAAATAAAGGAAAGGGTAATAAAAGAATATGACCCTAGAGAAGAAAAAAGTCTCATGTATTAGCATCAGGAATGCAATGTTTATAGAAAATACACCTACATGTGTATTTCATAACTATACAAAACAGAATCTCAAGTGCATGTGGACATGATCACAGGTGTAATTTATGAACAGTTTGTTCACAATTAATTTCTCTTATCAGATGCAAACATTTCTTGGTAAAGAAAAATACAACTAAAGGGGGTAAAAAATACAACACCATCCAAGAACTCACAAAACCTACTTCTCACAAACTATTTTGGATTTAACTTCTGAAAAAGCTATCTACTTCTGCTGTTTTCAAATATCTTTTTTTTTTTTTTCATTCTGTTTTAAAGTAAGCTAGCTAAGAGCTGGGTCAATGGTCATCAGCTTCAATTCGAGTGGAAGTAAGACCCACATTCAATCAGCTTAAAAAAAAAAAAAACAGTTCAAGTTTTTAAACTTACAAATGGTGCTCAACCTACAGAAATAAAAGAAAGACAATGAAAAAGAATAATTTCCTCACTTTACAAGTTTAAAGTGCATTGACTCACTTTACAAGTGCAGAAGACAAATACAAGTGGCATCCATTGGTTCCCAAAAGTAAAAGGATTACTTTTGATTAGCGTCTCTAACATCATTACTCAGTCAAAGGGAAAAAGGAAGTAGGCACACTGAAACAATTGCACTGAAAACACCACTGTCTTGCTTCAAGAGGATTTCCTGGAAAAGGTAAATAGCACTTGGGTGCCAATTTAACACAAGTTTTTGCTTTCATCACATTTAAGCCCATAACATTTCTGACCTACTTCTTGGCTGTATAAAGCATCTAAAAGTACTAATATCATTCCAATGGAACTAAAAGTTGGTTTTATTTGTAGTTAATTTTTTTTTTTTTACTACTTTCCTGATCATAATAGATCATATATATATATATATATATATATATACACACACACATATGTATGTTTAAAAGGAAAGCAGATGGAAATGGTAAGGTTTTGAAAAATTTACAGAAAACTTTTACAAATGTGAGATGAAGCTACCTGAACAAGACAAAAAAAAAAAAAAAAAACAGAACTCTAGTATTTCTGTTCAACTGTATGAGGTCAGTGCTGTTGTGGCACTAGTGCTTAAATTCCACTGCTGTAGGAACCTGTCAAAGAGTTATCTCCAACAAATAATGTATCAAGGGAAAAGCCTAAGTTTCATAGATGATAGGACTTAAGAACTGAGAGAAATAGTGAAGGTTCATGAGCAAGACCACTTTTCCCAAAATCCATCCTCAGTTCTTATCAATAGATTTTGTTCTATTTGTGGTGTATCATGAAACTGTTGGTGACTCAGTGCAATCAAAAGCCAGCCTACAACTCTACATTTATTCTGTGATTCAGGAGAGAAATATGAAAGCACTCACATTTTCACCTAAGCTCAAACTATGGTTCAAGTGTAAGGAATTTCACTGCGGATCTAAAAGTGATAATCAGCACAACAAGATCATGTAGCTTAGATCATGTAGAGCTCAAGTATAAAGGAAAAAAAATGGAATAAGAAAAATATAACTGCTGAAGGAAGTAGTTAGAAAACTGCTTTATAAACAGTACGAACAACTACAAAAGAGTGGTTTTGGTTTAAAGTTACAGACAAGGCTGCTACACAAACATTATTCTAGATCCCCAGAAAACTAGGAAATAAGTTATGTACAGAACTCCTGGTTAAATTAGGACTAATTTCTGAAAAGAGTCTTTCAAAAACAGAACACTCTGTTTCTTTGAATCTATTAGTACAGTAGGTATTTCAGTGTTACTATGGTAGAAACTTTTATTTTATATAAATGCCAGATGCTGTATGATGAAATAGCTGTTTAAGGCAAAAATATGATTATCAAATAGTATTCATAGCCTTTTAATTTAAGAATAAAAGTAAATGCTAAATTGATGCCCTTAATAGGTTTGCGTACACCACAATATACACCATAATGTAGTACTTACAGATCCACTGTGTATAACTATGCCAACTGGTATGCAAAGTTGTGTTTTGTTTGTTTGTTTTTTAAATCTCTCTACTGAAATTCAGAATTTCATTTTCAGTTGTGTTAAGTTTAGAAGCATTTTGATACCAGATGAGGTACTTGCATCAAAGAATGCTCTAACGGTGTGGTTCAGTGTGGTGTGGAAACTTCGCTGTTTGCCATAGCACACAGAATGCAGCAAGATTATTGATCAGCCTTTTTTTTTTTTCTTCAGAAAAGCATCTAATACAAAAAGGTAATCTGACAACAGACTTTCAATTTTTATCCTTAATTTGTAAAATCCTATAATTTGAAGCACCTCTGTGCATTGAAAATACGAGGTCTGAAAGGCAAAGGTGTCCATCCTCCTTGATATTTAGGCTCTCTGCTTCTGTCTGTGGCAAGAATATGTTAGCAGAATCAGGATTGTGTTTTCAGCACTGAACCAGAGACTACATACTATTGTCTTGCATTGCCCTGATACTAAATTAGAACTTATTTTTAATAAATTAAAAATCCATTTTAAATGAAAGCAATATGCTAAAACACAAACATTAAGAGAAAATGCAATGTTAACACGGTAAATGCTAGGAAATAAAAATAAATAAAGTTTCCACACATCTCACTGCAGTAGATTAAATTCTTTACTGTTCCTGGGAAAGCTTGCACAGATATCAGTCATAACAAGTCTGGGTCAACCAAGACCTGGTTTTGACTTTTCAGTTAACCTCCTTCCTTTCACTCTGCCTCTAGATAGCATGTTTGCATATTCTTTTATCTTGCACCAGGCCTACCATACAGCAATGGGATCTGCCTCCAGGCAAGTCATCTGCCAACTTGCTAAAATACCTGGGATGATTTAGCAACTTTCTTGCATTCCACACGGAGCTAGTAAGTCCTATCTTTTCTTTATAATTCAGTTCCTTGAAGCTGGTATATTTAGCCATCAGTTTAATTATTTTACTGCTAAGCTTTTAAGCTACACCCTGGGAACCCCACGACACCCACAGTATTAATGGGCCTTTGCCCAGGCACGTATGTCTTTGTAGTTGTTTACATCACTCTCCAATTACCTGTCTGCTTTAAAGACAGCATATTATCAGTTTTGAAACTTCAAAGATGTAAAAAGATTTCTCATCAAAACATGATGCCTCTTGTACATTTCTCCATTCCGACAGTGCTTTCTGAAAACCAAGTCAGAATGATTCACATTGTCTCCCAAAATGAACACAACCTTTCCCTCTCAGTGGAGTATTGTACATCTACTTAAACCTGTTCTTAACAGGTTTTTTAAGACAAATTGTGTATGGCACTGTCATATCACTATTCTCAATTGTAGGTTTATTTGTATAAAGAAAAACTTATGAGAAAACATCTAAGGGAAAAATATACAAACAGAACACCCCCAAACTGCACTCTTGTCTGATTCTATCCTTAGCCTAGGCATATGAGTTTTACATACCTTTTATATATACATGTACATATACACACGCCTTTATGCCTATATATAGAGGCACCTTTGTGTGTGTATATATATATATGCCTATATACACACACACAAAGGTACACCACACTGTAACCAGCTTGTTATGTCTGACATGTTCTGAGTGTACAATGAAGCTCAAACCTATTCTGGATGTACTTTGTTAAACAAGAAACTGCTGCTAATATACAGAGGAAAGAAAAGAATTCCTTCCAGCTAAACAAAATATTTTTACAGCACTAACACTTGATCTCTACAGTTTAGTAGTGTTAAAAATAAAAACAGGAAAAAAGAAATCACATGCTCATAATTCATAAATATTGCTGACCTCCTTTTCTGTATGTCTGGTTTCTCTCTGTCACTTCTATTGCAGAATTCTAGCCCTGAGTAAACATGACAATTCATATGACAACTATGCAGTAACAGTCATTTTTGCCTGTGCAAAAGATAGAATTGCTGTATCAGAGAAACCAAGGCAGAATACAACAAAATCAAAACACAAATCAGACTAGAGAACACAATTACAGAAGGAAAACTACAAAAATTAGATTTGTAAATTTGCTCCATACTGTATGTTGACTTCCTTTCTACTTCTCATCAGACTTCAACTTTACATTTAATATAAATCTGTTTGCTAGTGGCAGTTTTGATTTACATTCAGATAAATTTAATAGGTTTCACAAAAACTGAGGATAACCATAACACCTTACATTTATCTAAAAAGATACTATAAAAACTTTAATTTAAAATGGATGCATTTAAGTATAACACTGCACTCGAACTATATCATTTATATAGACCTTTTGGGTCCACACCTATTTTATGAAGGAGGTCTTATATTAAGAATCCAATCTGAGGGAATAAATCTGGATCATAAAGAAGTTTTCTAGCCTGGGTCCAAATATGTAAAAATGCATCTCAAATTTTGCATTTACTCACTATTGCACAGAATGTGTAAACCACACAATTAACATTAACTAACTCCCAGTAATAAAATTCATGAAACACATTTAATACATCTGTACCACTGATAAAAATTAATATCTACTCTTTTGATTATTCCATTCTGAAATTCTGGGAATTCATTAACCGTGAAACTTAGTAGGCCATTTATGTCTTTAATAACAGTACAGGTTTGTCTAGCATTCTGCTCATGATTCTGATCCAAAAGAAACTTTTGTTGCCTTCTCAGAGTTATTTTTACAATTAGAATTTAAATTGGGTGTTTTAGACTGCATCAATACACCATTAGCATCTTACCTGTCAATGTAGTAGATTTAAGAGTCAATTCTTCCAAGTGATGCTGAAAAAGTATATTCACTGCCTGAATTTACTTTCAATTAACTTCATCTGCATTAATTAACATAAGGAGTAAACATTCATTCAGTTTGTTATTATATAGTAAGATGTGCAATCCATCTCAGCTTCTGCCTTAAGTGCTTTGTAGAAGGAAAAAAGGAAACTTGTTTCAGATGAAAATAACAAAAGAAACCTGACGAAAACAGCTAAAACAAAATCCCAAAATACTCAGAATCTGCATAATAACATTCTATTTGTGGAACATTTTTTTCTTTGTGCTCCCTCAGCAAGTTGGACAAATTGCTAATATTCCTTTAGAGAGGAAAAGTTCTGCTCTGCAGTCTATATATTGAATAACTAGCAACTATCCTTGTAGATTATTCCTAAGTGGGATAAGAAGTAGTTTGTCAAAGTAATTTTATTTATTCGTGAAAATAATACACTCCAGTGAAAAAACAGATCACATTTTATCTATTCATACTGCTAAACACCTAATTTAACAAGGTGTTAAGTGTACAGCCACCTAATATCAACATTAAGAACTTAAATGGTTATCCTTGGAAGTGTATTGTACCATATGAGAATCTTAAAAAATAGGGAGGTCTAAAATCCTGCCCAAGACATCTTTCTTCATCTAATTGTACAAGGGCAAAAAGATTCCTGCAGTGCTAATTCTACAACATTGGAAAACAGCCTTTTTTCACAGCTGGACCTTCTATTTTTTCTTCAAACACACTGAACTGTCTCCTTATGTCTTTAGCATTGAGCGATATACAAGAACATCATTTCTTTTTGTTCAGCTAGCACGCTCTTAAACTTTGAGTAGTGGCAATTACCTGGGCAGCCATTCATTATTTGGGACAAACACAATCTCAAACCTAAGGTTGAATTTAGACTGCATCAGTGAAATTCCTGAGCTGTTTTTCCCTAACCTTAAATTAAATTATAACACTTCATGTCCTTCAGCCTAATCCTCAGTTTATCAATGGAGAATTGTTTCAACGTTTGGAAAAAAAAAAAATAAATCTTAACCAGAATCAGACAGTTTTGGTTGTATTTTTAAAATATATTCTTCTCCAGATCTCATATTTACAGATATATTTTACTTAAGCACATGTAACTCTAAACGCTATGGCATTTCTTTAAAATATGAGCTGAACAATAAGAAAATCATAGAAACACAGAGCGGCCTGGGTTGGAAGGGACCTCAAAGATAATCTAGTTCCAAGCCCCCTGCCATAGGCAGGGACACCACCCACTAGATCAGGTTGCTCAGGGCCTCATCCAACCTGGTCTTGAACACCTCCAGGGATGGGGCATCCACAACTTCTCTGGGCAACCTGTTCCAGTGTCTCATTGCCCTCCGAGTGAAAAATTTCCTCCTAACCTCTAATCTAAACCTCCCCTCTTTTAGTTTAAAACCATTGCCCCTCATCCTATCAATATCTGACTGAGCAAAGAGTTCCTCTCCATCTTTTTTATAAGCCCCCTTCAAGTACTGAAAGGTTGCAATGAGGCCACCCCGGAGCCTTCTCTTCTGTAGACTGAACAGCCGCAGCTCTCTCAGACTATCTTTGTCAGAGAGGTGCTCTAGCGCCTTGATCATCTTTGTGGCCCTCCTCTGGAAAATGATAAAAAATGCTCTGAAAATAAATAATACTGCTTTTAATTCAATAAGTGTTCATGAGGAAACAAATAAATATTGTGCCAGTATCTATAGCATTGCATTTAGGGATCACTAATTTTATTACTTTAGTTCTCTCCGGCAATTAGGAGCACGGATAGTTACAGCCAGAGAACAAAATAATTTAACTGTTTTCCCAGCTCTGGTGTAAATCATTTTCATTGTAAGAATAAAGAAAGTAATTCAAACACAAATTCAAACACAAATACATTGTGAAGATGTCTATTTAGATAAATATTTGTATTATAAAAGCCTTTTAGGAAAATTTGTAGAAACTAAAGTTACTCCACATAAAAAGAATTAGAACAACAACAACAACCAGCAACCAACCCAACCCTATATGATTTAGTTTGGAACAGCACATACGACAGTTAAGATGCTAAGGAAGGTGGGGAGTCTCTATGTCTGACAAAATACAATTACATGTTCAATGTTCTCTATGTTTTTTAATTTACAGAAAACAGTTTAGGTGAGCATCCAAGATCATCAAATGCCACAACCCAGAATAAGCCCCTTATTTTTTCTATTATAAAGGATATGACTTATTTTAAGCAAATATCTTTACCCTACTGCTGTTAGAAAATTGTATTAGTCAGAGCTAAAATACAGAAATGTGACACCTTCTCTTATGGAAGAAAAGAATATTGATGTACCATCATGATGCACCAGCATCTTTCTTTATCTCATTGTTGTTGTGTGCTTTGGTTGCCTGTTCTTCGAATCACACAATCTTTTACGTTGGAAGAGAACTTGATGAATTTCAAGTCCATTCCTCAACCTGAGTGCCATCGCTAAACCATATCCCTTAGTACCATATTCACACAACTCTTAAATACCTCCAGGGATGGGGACTCCACCACTACCCCGGGCAGCCAATTCCAATGCGTAAAGACCTTTTCCTTTAAAAAGTTCTTCATAACATCCTGTCAAAACCTACACTGGCACAACTTAAGACCATTTCCTTGCACCCTATCCACTTGGCACCTGAGACAAAAGACCGACACCCTGCTTGCTACAATCTCCTTTCAGGTTGTTGTAGAAAGCAGTGAAACTACCCCAGTTTCTGTAAGTGAGAAGACACTGAGCACCACTGAATATCACATGCATAAAGAACAGATAACATAGGTAGCATGCAAAGTGTTCACGAGTGTTCAAGTCACAGAATGCAAGAAATACTTGTTGGGCACAGTCAAGGAGTAAAAATCAGTTGAGCACAAATTAGTTGTACAATAGCCCAAGATCTCTAGATACACTTTTCTCCTTTCTCCATCCAGTGCCAATCACTTTTATTCTTAATTCCTTTCGCCACATCAGTTAACCAGTTATTCTTCTTTTCCTAAATCTTCCTATTTGTTGGAAGGTAAACATTATCTCCTGTTGTTCAAGCTTTGCCTCATTTTGTTGCTGACGTCAGTGATCACTGCAATCTATAGACCTTCATTTATTCAGATTTTCCCTTATCAGAAGAATCTTAGGACATAATTTTCAAGTATAAATACATAAACCCCTACAGCCATGACCAGACTGGGTCCTACAAAAGGGAAAGAGCAATGGTCAAGAGACCAGGAAGAGATAAAACAAACCATATTCTAAACAGGGTGTAGGAATTCCCCTTCCCTGACATTACTTTAATTACTTCATGTCTTTAATATCAAAGAAACTACAGATACAAAAATAAGAATAATAAAAAAATCTGCCTTGTCTTATAACAGAAATGTCTCTTAAACAGAGAGTTGATACAAAGTCTGAAAAATACAGACCAGACACCAGTTTCATTAAAATTCAAGATTCAAGAAAGATTTATTAAGATACCATAGGAAGAAGAAAAATACTAAATAAGCACAACTTAAAATATTTCACTGAAGCAGAAAGAAGTAAACCTGCTATGCAGATCCACGTATTATGAAGTAATTATTTTGCGGCCTCATGGTGTAGAGTAGATTACTTTACATCATTATGTGGAAAATGGAAAGGTTAAAGATTATAATTAATTATCACTTCATTCTCTAAGAAAAATAAACCAATCTCAAAGAATTAACTTTACTTTCAAGAAGGAAATAGAAAATATCTTAGTGGATAATCAAGAGCTTAAGATAAATCTTTAAAAAAAATACATGGCATCCAGTTCTCTAATATTAAATACTACCTGATTGAAAACAGAATTGCCATCCATCATGCTTGATTGTAAGTTTCTGATTATATAGAACAACACTGGTGGTTTGGAGATCTCTCTAGGAGAGATCATCAAGACCTGTGTTTAGTGCTAAAATTGTTTCAGCTTTCTAGTGTTTTGCCTTTTTTTTTTTTTTTTGGTGAAGCTGTTCCAATGAAAACATAATACCTCTATAAAGCACCCTCTGGGTTCTTTCCTATATGTTATATGAAGCAAGATCTTGCTTTGTATTAGTAATAACACTTAGATGACATCACTCCTAAATGTATCCATAAAAGAAATAATTCAGTTACTTAATGTCGCCCTGACATTTATTTTTCTTTGATTTTATACCCCAAATCTTATGAGGCCTTAGGCAGCAAAGATCCTCCTTCTTTTTGTTTCTTTAACACCTTTATTTCTCCATCTTTCAACTTAGTTTCTCTATATATGAAATACATTGATATTAACTTTGTTTTATATGGACACCTAACTGACCTCTACACTTCATTAGAATATATGTTCATGAACAAATGTCAAAAATACTAACATACCATTGCATCTTTTATGTAGTCATATAGTTAGACTTTATATCCGTTTTCAAGGGCTCAAAGGCTTAATCTGTACTATTTTAGCTTTGGTATATGTCATCACTATTAATGATCCATAATGATAATAGTATCTTTAACACTATTGGCAACTGGAATACCTGGTAACTGCAAAAGTGGCTTAGCATTTATGATTTACAAAGAAGAGAGAAGTTCACGCAACTCATCTAGTTCTAACAACTTTTTTTTTTTAAAGTTGGGTTAAAAAAATAAGGTCTAAAAATATGCAGCATAATAATTTTGAAATAACATAATCACTGAATGGGGAAGAAAAAAAATAGCAAATCCTTATTCTCTAAAAAAGAGAAATTCGCTAAAAGATATATTCTTATTCTTATCCTTATTCGCTAAAAGATATATCCTTGCCTTTAAGAAAATATCCAACTGGAACATGTTGCTGAATATGGTTCTGAACAAAAATCTCACCTTTCTATATCCTTGAAACATTCTAGATTAATTGGAAAATGCAGATACAGTTTTCTCGATAGAAATCCAAGCATTATGCTGGTCTATAACCTTTAAGTAAATCTGGTGCTTTGATTTAAGAGTACCTAATGACTATGCAAGGTATTTGGAATCTAAATCCAAATTATGTTTTTTAAAGTATTTTATACACGCTTTAACTTTATATTATGCTTTTTTCTTTCAACACACAAACATAGAAGGACTAAATTGTTTCAGAGAGAACAAACAGGAATATGGTCCCTAATTATCATCATCATCACTGAACACTGTTCATCCTGAACAAACTTTATTACAGGTGATAATGCATTAAAAAGAAAGACAGGACGAATATATTTCCAAGACCGGCCATTAGGAAATAAATGGTCTCTTAATTTGACCTCAGGCCTGTCAAATGCCTGAGCAAGGAGGGATATTTTTCTTCCCTCAGATCAACTATGAGTATCAATACATTTCAAGAACATCTTAGGATGCAGGACCACATAGACTTTTCTCTTGTGTTGATATATATTTTTTTTTCTTTTAAATTTCATTCATTGATACTCCTTTCTTTCAGTTGTATCCACAGTGACCTCAGTTCAGCACACCGGGAAAATATACCCAGAGAAAAGAAGCTACGTCATGAAAAGTATTTGTTTTATCAGACTATTAAAGTTACTATCTCTCCTGAATTAGCTCGTCAGTATAACCACCTTGTCCAAATAATACTTTTTGCTCTTAACATGACTGACACAGACTACAAACAACTGTTGTGATTGCATGTCATCATAATACCAAAAGAATACAATGATAATACTCATCTTATTTAAGCCTTCATATGTTCTTCAAAAAATGAACAGAAAAGGCAGATGTTTCTATGAGGGGTTAGGGGGACTAAGAAGAAAAATATTTCTGAGACTTGCATTGCCACCTGGAGAAAAGCTTCTTCCACATAAATTTCATTTATTTGATTCCTGTAACTGATTATAACAATAAAGATCAGGCACCTGCAGAATTCTTTTATTGTCACATCTCATTAGTAGATCTATGAAGTTCCTTGTTCTCCTTTCAGATTATCTTTTTTCTTTTTCTCCAAATGCTATAAATTAATAGAAGACTTATAATTTGGTGGAGGGGAACAGCAAATTTTGATTTTACTTTTATCTAGAAATATAAAAACCATTTAGTTTAGCATTGTGATAATCATAAGAAAGTTCAAAGCCAAACATTTTAACATATTTAACTGATTCATATAAATTTCTTACACTATGCAATTCTAACCAGTTTTTGTTCTTTCATGCCATTTCTAATCATCTGTTTTTGCAGTTTCTAGAATATATTTCAGTGCATCACTGACTCATACTCTCTCCAACAAACAAAAATGTACTTTATTACTTTTGTCTTGCCTGTTTGGGGCCAAAAAGTCCCTCAAATATCTAAACAGGTCTATGTTTATGTTCCATGCTGATGATGGTTCAGTTCCTAGCTAAACTGTTACATATCAAGACATTAGCATTAATTAAAGAATATGCGATGGTTGGTGATGCATACTCAATAAAAGAGATAGTTGGAAATATGCCCTGAAGAGCTTGATTTTATGTGCCCACTCTGTCACCTCTAATGATTTATGAATCTGGGGTCATTCTATACCTAATCTGACAACATCGTGGTTATTTCACAGATTATATGTTCCCACCATTTGTTTGCTAACAGGAGGAGAGAGACCAAAGAATTCCTCATATTGAACAAGGCTACATCCTCAACCAGTTATATTTGACGCTATATCAACCTACAGATCAACTTCAGCTCAGTCAGTCATAGGACTTCTTTTTCTTAAACCATTTCTTCCTTTGAAAGGCCACTGGAGACTTGCAGAAAATGATTTAACATAATAAGCTTCTGTCATGACAGTGTACTATGTTACCCATACAGTAAGTGTAGAGTTAGCTAACTATGAACATTATTTAAAGATAACACAAAGTTGATCAGGAACCTGCCAAAGCAAGCCAAAAGCAAATACAGAAAGCAGAAAAGGCATGTTGGGCTTTAAGACCAAATTTAAGCCGGATGCAGGGTGCTGGATGCAGACTGCTTTCATTGAAGCTGCTGTTGCTAGATAACCTTAGGTACTGAGGTAAGTCCTTCTGAAGGGCAGGCCACAGGAGAATCTCTCGTTAGCCCAGTAGTAACCGGAATGAGAGACCACTTCAACACCTCTGACCTTCCATTCTGTATGACAACCTATTTACTAGGTATGTAGAGCAGAAGGATGTTAGCTTTATACCCAAATGTTTAGGGCACTCACCTTCATCGTGGAAGATTCATTTTCCAGTCTCTGTTTCCCTAAATAATTAATGACCTATACAAATGTGGGTCTGAGAACAATGGACTATGGTAAGGATGTTGGGTCAGGGCAACCTCACTTGTAATGAGAAAGTAGAGTAAAATAGCAGTTAGCTTGGTGACTTTAGCACAAATTAAAGTAATGAAACACAGATTCACAAGGAATTCAGACAAATATACCAATTCAGTACCAATATCATGAGACTGGACTGACAGTCTGACTTAAATAACACACACACCCCAAATACTGTGAGATTCATGACAAAATCAGGAGAGCTGGTAAATCTGGTGGCAGTACCTGTAAAAGGTTAGTTAGCACATACACTTACAGGTGTATTACAGAAAGCTGCAGACACACTACAGATATAAAATATTTGTATATAAAAGAGACAGAACATGCACTTCTGCAGGCATACTACAGGTGGTAGGTATTACAACTATGAGTAATGAACATCATGCAAATAACAAATTGATCCATTGCTAATTAAACATTCTAATAAACCAAAATTCATAACCACAAAGAAAAATAAGCTAAGCCATTAGATCATTACTAAATATTGTGTAGTCGAGATGTAAAGAATTTATAGCTCAGTACTTCAAATGTACTGAAATGTTAGTCATGTTTTGTTTTTAATGCAATTGCTTGATTTTCATGTAAGTTATATTTGTACAATTCAGTTTTTTATGAAATGTATGTATATATAGCAAAAAAATTGCAAAAAATCTGTTTAACAAACATTACAAAATATGTCTTAGATTAATGAAATTCTCATTTGACTCACAGTACTCTAGGTTCAGTTAAAAACAGAAAAACAACTAAGAATTGTCTAGTTTAACCTCCTTTCGTGTATTCAGATGTATCAAGAACAATGATTGATTTCTTAAGACACCTTACACATTTAACTTCCTGCAAAACTTTTTCTGAGAAAGACAGTGACTTGAATGAACTAGTTAATGGGTAGCACAGAAAAGCATGCATTAACACTACCATTGCTGTAGATGGCCTGCAGGTAAACTGAGGTCTTCCATTCCCAGTCTCATTTGACATCTTTAACTCAACGCCGAGGGTAGGATTTCCCAACACTAAGTTCTAGCATTGAAACGATCAAAGCTGTAGCAGGGTTTAGTGTTGCAAATCTCACTCTTGCCAAGATCATATGCTTCTGTGGCAGTTCTATATCCAATAGTATAATAAAATCAAGATTTTGACGATTTGCCTCTGAATTTGTACTTTTTTTTCCTTAGAACAAGTTGGCTTAGTCTGAGCAAATACCGTGTAGATAGCAAATATCAAACCAAGTGAGAAATACTTTAGGTTGATTTTATCTTTTGTATCCTCAAGCCTAGATTCATCCAATACTGAATGTAAATGAAACGTGAATATTAGAAAAGGGATGGAATATGACAGTGCATATGGAAAATGTTAGGTTTCCTTTTTCTATAGGAACTTTGTTTCAACTTAATTTTGACTAGTGTTTTAAAAAGTTAGAGTAGAACAGTTAGAAAAGTGACAGATTTTTTTATATATATATATTGAGTGTCCAAAATAATCTATTGTATAGTTTGAACAATTTCATTGGTGTTTATATTTTTATTTTAGTTGTTCGGTAATGTGCACAAAATTTGATTTACGTGTCTTTTTTTTAATTATCACAAAATGCTTCCATTTGCATTCTCAATTTCATCTATAGAACATTCTTTTAAAATGTCTAACACATTTAAAGAGATTTGGTATTACTTCAAAAAATGGAATTGTAACCTTTTATTATTATTCATATAAAAAAAAATTTATTAGGCAGTCTCTGATTTTAAGAGCCTTCCATCTTGGGGCAGCCCATTCTTGCTGATTTGAAAGCTCATTAATTTCATGTTTTCCTAATTCTCAGAACCTCCACTAACACAGTGAGTATTCAGGATGCTTAGAATTTCTGAAAATCATGATAAGAAATTCTCAAATTGTTGTTTGTTATAAAAAAAAAAAAAAGGAACGAAAACCCCAAATATTATCAAAAGTTGAAGAAATCAAAATTAGAGGTTGTTAAATCTCTGCATTGGAATATACTATATTTTATATGCTAAGGGATAAATGACAAAACTGAATTACTTTATTCCTAAATTCTATCCTATCTAAAAAATAAAAGCTCAGAAGGAATCTACTTCCCTAGGACCTAAACACTTTGTATATCTGTTATTCCTTGTCAGTTTTGTGAAAGATCTTTGTTATTAAGCATACAAATCTTTAGATATTTAGAACAGTAGCATGGCCTCTTAAACATATCCCATTACATAGCATGCAATTTTGTCACTAAGGGGAAAAAAATACTAACAGCCTGCAACAGAGTATTTATATTATCATAGAACCATAGAATATCCCGAGTTGGAAGGGACCCATAAGGATCATCAAGTCCAACTCCTGACACCGCACAGGTTTGCCCAAAAAGTTTAGACCATGTGACTAAGTGCACAGTCCGATCGCTTCTTAAATTCAGACAGGCTTGGTGCAGTGACTACTTCACTGGGGAGCCTGTCCCAGCGTGCGACCACCCTCTCGGTGAAGAACCTCTTCCTGATGTCCAGCCTAAACTTCCCCTGCCTCAGCTTCACACCATTCCCACGGGTCCTGTCACTGGTGATAACAGAGAACAGGTCACCTGCCTCTCCACTCCCTCTCACGAGGAAGTTGTAGACTGCAATGAGGTCTCCCCTCAGCCTCCTCTTCTCCAGGCTGAACAGGCCTAGTGACCCAGTGACTTATGTATTGGTTTCCTTGACTTTCATAGTCTTAACAATATTTGGAGGATGTTACAGCTCTCAGAAGCTTCCTCAACATGAAAATAGCTGTGATTATGCTCAAGTCATGACAAGAAGGAACAGTTTCATTACATTAGCAGCACAGCATAACTCTGTAATGCTGTGTATCTACACACATGCAAATCTACTATTAGGACTCTATTAGAAGTATTTATAACAACTCTATGTTTGATAAATGAAGTCACATTAATTGCTTTCAGGATCTTATTCTGGCTATGGCATATCCAGTAACACTTTTGAATATGAAATTACATATTTCAAAATGTCAGTTTTGTTACAGTTCCACATGGAATGCATACTGATTACAGTTATTTCAAAAACAGGTGCCCTAACAAAAACAAAAAAATCACATTGTACTACTGGAGGTTGTGAATTTTTGACAAACAGTGTTCAATAAAAAACAAATAAAAGGATAAACGTATAGTATAGAATCTACTAACCTAGTGGAGTTTTTGTATTGGAAGAATGAGAAAAAACATCTTCTATACATGTGGAAGAATTCAGTAGTTGTAAGACTGAGATCTATTAGATCTTTTTATTCTTAAGTCTAGAGATAAAAATATTTTTAGTGATACCTGTGAGGGGAGGTTTTTCTGAAAACAGGTATTTTAGATGCCAATCTTGCCTACCACACTATTCATTGTTGCCTATCTTGAAAACAAAAAAGGCATACTATAGAATATAACTCATGATTAAAAACAAAATAATAGAACTCTACAGATAAGACTTCTTCAGTATTATTTTAAGGGAACACTGTATATAAAAATAAAAGCTCCTTCTCCCCCAAAACCTCAGTTTTTCACACCATCAACATTTCTAGAATGTACAACTTGTTCTGATTCTTAGTTAATGATTTTTATTCCAACTCTGTGTTCACTGACAAACATAATAGGGAAAATAAACAGTGTTTTAAACAGAGTTTTGACTGATGTAACTTCTGAACTTAGATCCATTTTATACTTTATTCTAGAAATAACATAAAAGGACATTATTAGTATTTTCCAGAAAGGTTTGTAAGAAGTTACTGTAACTGGTAATTGGTAATGTCTGGGAGAAGAAAAGAACATAGGTTTGATCAAGAGAGACTGTGTTGTGAAATATAATTGAAATGTGTTGACACTATTGAGTTCTCACATACAGAAACTATCACTCATCTTTTATCACTCATTGCAAAGCTGCGTCAAAGAATACAATGGTTCTCTGAAGTTATGCCCGTAAGTTCATAGTCATGAATATCAGTCCAGCATTTTGAAAATGCAAAGGATGCTGAACCTATGATTGTTTTCATATTTATCCAAAAATTACGTACTACTTCAGCTCAGGTCTTGAGGTGCTTAATATAGTACCTGCATTTTGACAATAAAAGGATAATAACTTGTTTCAGTTCAGAAGATTCAGACCCTTAAACAGGTGATATACAAAAAGCTGAAGAAACTGCATACTGCTATGGAAAAGTCAGTAGAGAAAAATTTTCACTTGCAGTTTATGTCCCACCATGATGCTATATAACAAGGACCCGCCTTTTAAAACTCAAGCAACATGGACTATTTGTAATGATACTAATCCAGCAGAAAAAGACTTTTACCCTAGATTCTCTGGATCTGGGCACATTCTGCAATACATGAAAATGATTAGTACTTTGTGGTACAGGAAAGGATCAAATAGCAGATCAGGTAGTTTATACACTGTTGTATTATCCACTAGCAACTTGTAGGTATATTAAGGTACTTCCTATAAAAATAAGGATGTCACATGAGCTCTGAGCAGAATGAACTGGATTGTTTGGGTAACACTGACTGAAGAATTTTTGTCTTACAGTATTTTCATGACACTTGTATGATGGAAATAACATACCATATTATGTATTATCATGCAATTCACACTAAGGGACTTTACTGGGAAGGCATATGATGTGATCTCATCACTTAGTTGCTAAAATGCTTAATCTTTATTCCCTATCCTTCACATGCACATTGAGTAAAGTTTTCCAAGAGTGACAGAAGACTTGGGGCTTGAATTATGAAGGCTGTCCTCTGCTACAATCAGATCTTTAGCCAGAATTCAGATCAGCAAAACCACGTGGTTTGGAATTTCACTGATACATTTTCCAGTACTGAGACTTGTAATGCTGATTATTTTGATAGTCATCCATGTATTTTTTCACATGACAGAGATGAAAAAATGACCAATCAACTAATTTGTTTCCATCTGGCCTTGCTAGACTGTTCACAGGATGGTGATATCCACAGCCTGTTGGTTCACAGCAACTCACGGCACTGCAGACCATCCAGTGCTCACTTTCTTACCGAAGCTTGAACTGAACCAGGTCACGTAATGCTTTCTATGCTGCAGACAGCCAAATCATGTTGACACTTGCTGATAAAAATACCTTCTTGTTTATGAACAGATTTAAGTCAGTGGACCTTCTACTGTAACTAAGGATTTGCAGAACCAATCCACTAAAAGAAATGAAATGTAAGATACAACACGCATATCCAGGTTCTAGGTCTTATTTATTGTCTATCTTAATACAGGAGCCCAAGACCAAGACACTCGTTCACTACGTACTGTATACCACATTCCAAATGCTGACTTTGAAATTCCACTATGACTTTGTTGCTGTTAGGCATTTATATAAGCAAGTATATCATATCCTATTGTTATCTAAAATGGTGACACACTCCTCTTTTAATCTTGCAATAGATTCTCATAGTTCACCTTTCTCCCTTTATTTATTCCACTCATCTTTCTTTAGTAAATTTGTTTAAAAAGGGAAGTCTCATTATTTAAATTATGACTGATAATTCATTAAGCCAGCATCTGTTACTAGTTCATTTTACAACATGTACATGTCTCTGTACAGCCCATTGAAATTTGTTGTGTAGATGAATTTTATTCCATTTATCATTCATAAGTATATTTTTACTTTTTACCCACTGCAACAGTGTACTTGAAGGAAGGGAAGATGCAGAGTCAACTCCTGCTAGGTGGCTGGCAGCTGTTCTCTTTTCTAATGAGAAACTACAGATCACAGATAACGGAATACTCGAAATATCTTGATCTAAATGAAAAGCAATGCAGATTGAGAAAGATGGAATGAGAAGCTAGTATGCAATACTCCATTATTGCCTGACTCTTCCCTCTCACAAAGGAGAGTGACTAAACTCCTAGACACTTTTTAATTCAAATTGAGCATACACATCAAGTTACGTAATTACCTGCCAGTCTCTGCTGCTCAAAAGCAAAATATGTAGGTTTCGTAACATAGCAGCCTACTCTGGCTTAATGCTACTGTGTTAAACCAGGATTATTCCTACTGTTACACATGTACAGTATTAAAAGCTAAGAAAATACTGAAAATTGGACACATCTGGTGTTCACCACAAGTAATCCATTACTGGGCAAGAAAAGGGATGATGAGGTTAATCTACTCATACCCAAGTATATGTTATTTATCACAGTTGTAGGGAGTTGTCCATTAACTGTCAACATTTATAGTAACACGTTACCTCTAAATAAGGAACGAGTTGTAAGTCATAAAACTGTTTTTTGTTTAAGTTTTGCACATGGTTTAACTGCACTTTTAAGTAAAATTTTCTTTTGTCAGGAAAATAAAAACAGGCTGCACACAGTATACTTTAAAATGCATTCGAAACAAATTCTGCTTTTGATTCAACACATTAATCTCAGTGTTCAGGAATGTATTTTTACCTAAAAAAGATGACACAGTTTTCTCTCTCATCATTTGAAAAAAATCTCAAAAACATTCTTTCCATCTATATACAATTTCCTTACTGAGATACGATGATTATATATTTTTTCATTGTACAGACAATTCTCAGTTAAAATATTTTAAGTGAAATGTCAACTGATATAAGTGAAATGTCAATTGATAGTGTTCTTGTTTTCTGTTTGGTAGTTTTGTTTTTTTTTTGTTGTTGTTGTTTTGTTTTTCAAACAGCTAAATAGTAATAATCCCTTGTCTGCTGAATACGAAGTAACTGAGATGCTCAATGATACCAGGGAAGAAAAAAAAATAATCACATTGAACAGAAAACTGCAGAACAAGATTCAGTATGAAACTATGAATGAAAGAAAAATATCAAAAAGGAAAATTATTTAGGAATGGAAATACTGGAAAATACATAATACCAGAAGAAAGTGGGTATACCAATGCACAATAAATTAGGTGTGGATTTGCAGAAATTTATGCCATAAAAGAAAAAAAAGAATGATTTGCAGTTGATTATATAAAGTCGTCATATTATAGAACGACCATGACTGTTTAATTTTATGTATGACTGATAAATTACTACATAGAAAAACTAAATTTATGTGCACTAAAATGACTGGAACAAGAACAGCAGAAAGTTACTTCATATACTGCTGTATGTTGATAGGAGAGTTCAATTGGAAGGGACCTTCAAAGATCATCTAGTCCACCTGCCTGAGCACTTCAGGGCTGACCAAGAGTTAAGGCATATAATGAGGGCATTATCCAAATGCCTCTTGAACACAGGCAGGCATGGGGCATCAACCACCTGTATAGGAAGCCTGTTCCAGTGCTTGACCACCCTGACAGTAAAGAAATTTTTCCTGATGTCCAGTCTGAGCCTCCCATGGTGCAGCATTGTGCATCCTGGCATCAGTTACCAGGGATAAGAGACTGGAACCTCCCTCTCCATTTCCCCTTTTCAGGAAGTTTTAAAGACTTCTGTACAACTGGCATAAAAATACTGGATTTACTGATTTTTTTCTAAGCAAATTAGTCAGTCAATGACCAAGGGGTCAGATGATATTCGTATGACACTAAAATCCTGGACACTTCTATTGACTAAATATTTAATTGAAACACAGACGAGGAAAAGAAGAAAAAAAGGCATAGAAAAAGCATCAAAAATTGGGGGCCAGGCCAGAATCCAGATAGTATATTCTACATTTTTAAGTGCGGTCACATAAAATAAATCATAACTGATGAGGGTCCCACAATGACACAGTATGTTAGCAGAAGTTTGCTTCCAGTTATGCTGGCCCTATGAACTAAAAGCCCACTAGCAGCTGGGGCACATTATGTTTGTTCCTGTTCTGTTTAGTTTCTCTCTAAATGACTCCAGCCCTCTGCACAGCAACACTGCAATAGGAAGCAAAGCTCATTAAGTCATGGCACACTTGCACCAAAATAAAATGCTGACATAGTCACACCAAGACCAAAATTGTGAGATGGGAAAAAAAAAAAAAAAAAAGTAATTTGACCTGAGGAGCTTTATTTTAAACCTGCAAGTTCTAAGGTGAACCTTCAAGCACACTCAGAGCTACATTGGTTTTGACCAGGCTAGGTACATATGAGCTAGGTGTCAAGCTACACTTAATAGTTTCTGGAAAACAGGTGTTTTTCCTATTTACAAGGAGAAGGGAAGACTGCTCAAAGCATTCATTCTCATTAGGGAAAAAGAGATTCAGCTCTTCTCAGTTGGAGGGTGCTAAATATCACGTTCTGCTTCCCTGATGATGATACACAAACACAATGCATAATCTACGCAGAGGGTCCTTTGACTCTTGCCAAAGTTTTGACATTGTTTATGCAAGGTCAAGTCTATCTGAGCAAGAGAAATGGGAAACAAAAAAACATGGTTCCATATAAGTGTTTAGAACATCTGGTTGTACTGTACAGGAAAGAATGGAAGTGAATGAGAATTTTGTTTCATGTTATCTTAGTATTTTATCCAACAACTGCATGATACACAAAAATAGCCTTGGGAACAGGGATCATAATCTTCGATGTTCCCCTCCTACATACATGTACAGAGCTGCTCATAAATATTATTACTTTTGTTTCTTAATAACATTAGCATGAAAAAAGGACTTCGCAAATTCATTGAGGTGGATTTGGATGTCATTTATCTGAAGGCTAATCCAAGCCTATCCCCCACTCCAAAGCAACTTATGGTAGTCAAAGAAATAAGTTTAATAACCAACATAATCAGATCAAAGTCAATGACCTATTTTTTCTTTATGCTAGTTATATCTTGAGCCCTATCACGTTCAGAACATTTTATGTCTGTTAACATATTAACGAATCACAGGAAAAATGATGTCACCAACTCAAAGACCAAATAGTTTTCATCTGTGTTTGTCATGTGCAACATAAATTCCAAAAATGCACGTTTCAAGGTGCTGTAAAAACATTAGGAGGTGCTGAGGGATCTTGGCTAATTTATCTAGCCTTAAGTACCCACATTTGAAAAATAATTAATGTGTAAAACATTCCAGATTTTTTTTAATCCACCTTACACCCCCTAAAGGATGAGAACAAAACAGCTGAATTGTTGTAAAAGAGGATTAGTAAATTACTCTGCTTTCTCTAACTACTTAACAACACTGGGTGGTCTGCCCCCAAAATCTGTCTGCTAGCTATCCAGCTGGCAAGTACAAACTACTGCCTGTTGAAACTACAGCACAGCTGTATGAATGCCATGAAAGATTCTTTTCCCGCACATATTACGAACCAGTTATTTAACCCTGGCTAAGCTGGGTAGAAAGCTGCATTAGACAAATGAAATGCGTAACGCAAGCTAATGTTTCATACACTCATGCCCATTATTTAATATCTTTTTTTTCCAATATAAAAGAATGCCAGTGAAGTAACACATGCACATAGAAGTCTATTATGCTGATTATGTCTGTATTTTATTTGTGAGTTAGACAAACTTATAATAGAGCCTGGAAATAAAGAGCCAAATTCCCTTACACTTTACTTTCACAGAAGTCTATGGGATTGCATTGAAGGTGCAATCAAAATGGACTGTTGCTTGTACGCTCAGCTTGTTTGATCCTAGAGGTATTCAAGCACACTGAGCTCCACGAGGGGGAAAAAAAATGTCAAAGAGAAATTGCAAGCCATCTACACCTACCATTTTACTGATGTCCAGACAGCACAGCACACAGCAGACCTGAAAAAAGTAGGTGATGCTCTTCTAGAAATACCAACGCACCCCAGCAGTTTACCCATTATGTAGATTTCTTGGAAACAGATGCACAAGAAAGGGCAAATATACACAATGCATCATTTTCTGTGAACTTTTTCTTCTTTTCTGTTACTGGGTATAAACTGAAGGCAGTCTTTCTGCTAAGATAAATAGTTTGAAAGCATTGACCATAAAGCCTCAGGGAAAAAATAAAAATGTTCTTAAATCACTCGCATGGCATCTTTTAGTCATATTGGCTAACCTTCCTGAAGTAACCGATTACTGGAATTTCCACCTATTCCTCCACTTTTCTTTTGAGGATGAAAGACTGTTATAAAACAGCAGGCAGCACCAAAAGAATGCTGCTGTTCTGGGAGATGTAGCAGATGGCCAGATAATGCAGTGTGATTAATAAAGAGAAACTTATAGGGACCAAGCTTTTGCAGTGTGCTAGAACAGGTGGCCATGGTTAGCAGGTGAACACTAGCTTGAGTGGTTTGGTTTTTTTTGGCAGGGGGGCAGTGGTTGTTTAAACTTTTGCTGTTCTGATTAGCAGATTTATTTTGTTTAATATCAAGGAAAAAATGAAGATTTTTTTCTTCACTCCCACCCCAAAATTATGTAACTAACTCAATGCTCAACCATCTAAAGTAGTAGTTTACTATTTACAAGTGCTTACTCTGCTTCATTTGAAGTCAGTAAATTATGCTTCTGAGTATATTTAAGCTTTTTTTCCATCTTCATTGAAAAGTGTAGTCAACTTAAATAATTTCAGAATGTATGCTCATAATTTGTTTAGCCAATTTCTACTACTTAGAAGGTTAAAGTCGGCTCCAATTCTACAACTCTCTCTTATTTAGAAAATAAATTGGGAGTGTAATCTTAAAACAGGAAATTCTTTAATTTAATGCAGAACTATATCCATTAAACACAAGTTTTCATTTATATTAGGGACACTTCAGTTACCGAAATTGTACTCGGGTCAGCTGGTACTTTCATTAACAACATATTTTGTGAGCCTGGGGAGGGGGGGGAGATGGGGAGGGGGGGGAGATGGGGAGGGGGGGGAGATGGGGAGGGGGGGGAGATGGGGAGGGGGGGGAGCTAAAAGATTCATTTAACTGCAGAAAAGTAATATTGCTAAGCCTGATGAGAAGCTGAACATCTGACATATCCATAAGATAAGAAATCCAATGTTGAATTGGGAAATTACATTATTATATGTTACTATTAGAAAAAAATATAATAAATTAACACATACTTTTACATAAAAGCCATACGTCACTGTAGGAAATTAAAATGAAAATGACAGATACAAAATGAAACTGAAGAATGGTCCAAGGAATATTACCCTCTCTTCATTGTAGAACCACGTCAACCCAAGATGACTGCTTACTTTCCTTTTCCCTCTCTTCTCAGATACAACTTTTGTTTTTTCATTCTTATCCCAAACATGACATTTAACTATTTGTTGAGTAAAATCTGTATACAAGAAGGAAAGATGTTTCCTTTGCACCTGAGAATATCAGCAAATAAAAATGTCTCATTCTGTTGATCTTTAAAAGAAAATTAGGCATCTACTTAGAATTCAAACTATGCTATAGGACAAAATTCCCATATTTTTATGGTGCAAAGCTGGAGATCTTTTCATAAATCATACACCATGTAAAAGAAATAAGTATTTTATTCTGTATATAGGAATTCTAGTATTAATATATTAAAGGAAATAGAAGAAAGAAAATCTGTTGACTCCGTATGACAGTAAAAGCCTGATGTACTAACAATTAACGTTTCACTTCTTTCAGAGAAGCGTAATGTCATTAAGAGTTTCATCCCAGCAACAAGTGAGATGGGGGAATCAGAAAGAACTCACGGGTTGAGATGAAGACAATTCACTAGGTAAAGCACAAGCAAAGCAAAACAAAGAATTCATTTGCCACTTCCCATCGGCAGGCAGGTGTTCAGCCACTTCCAGCAAAGCAGGACTCATCACACACATAACAGCTTCTCGGGAAGACAAACGCCATCACTCCAAACGCCCTTCCTTCTTCCTTACCCCAGCTGTTATTGCTGAGCATGACACCATATGGTGTGGGACATCCCTTTGCTCAGCCTGGGTCAGTTGTCCTGGCTGTGTCCCCTCCCAGCTCCTGGTGCACCCCCAGGGCAGCACCAGAAGCAGAAACGTCCTCGGTTCTGTGCAAGCACTGCTCTGCAGCAAGTAAAACATCAGTGTGTTATCACCACTATTTTAATCAAAAATCCAAAACATATTACATGAGCCTCTACAAAGAAAATTAACTCTGTCCCAGCCAAAGCCATGACATGAATGTTAAGGATTCAATGCCGGCTTCTTTGTATTGCAGAAAGAATACAAACACACAGGGTCAAAGATAAAACACAAGCCTGAGAAAGCATAAATCTGTATCCTACTGCCAGACACAACTATGAAGGTAGAATGCTTGTTCTCTGGAAACTCTGTGTATTTCGACTATTATTGAGCACATATTACTGATCCAGTCCTGGGAACAAAAACAACAATTCAAGACTCCTTCCTGTGATTATAACAGTCAGAGAATCTTGTATCCCAGCCCAGCAGTTCTTTATTCATTTTACACAAGACAGTCATTGGATAATGCTTGGTGGTTAAGGCACTCCTGTGGGTTGTGAGAATATGAATTTCAAGGATCTGCTAAAACTAGAAAGACTTGAATCCCTGTTTGACTGTACGGCTAAATTCTTTCATTCCTGATCTACACTGGCATAAAAGAAACCCATAGAGATGGCTTAGAAGACCTTAGAGCAAGCCAAAGAAATCAGGAGAAAAAAAAAAAAAAGGAAGGAAAATACTTATTCTGAGAATCCTTGTTCACGGTTCTGGGATTTTGTCTAGCACCAGAGCTTAAGGGTGTAGAAAGGTAGCAGCAATTAAATACTGTTGTATATATCCACCAATAAGAGCGTAAATGTTTGGAAGATTAGATTCAGCTAACATGTTTTGAGCTTATCACTGACATGTAAATGACAGATGAGTACTTAAAGAAGATAAACAACTAGGTATCTTTGAAAAACTCTTAGCAGTAGTTGGTAGATGTAACTATTACAAAATAATTCTAGAAATGTCTAGTGGGTTAACAGAGTAGCCTTCAAGCAAAAGATGTTCTTTGCTCTACAGTTGCTAATGCTCATATGAGGCCTCTCTCCCCTCTTCGTTTGCAAGAATGTTCTACTTATCTGTAAGAAATAAATATCATCCTGACAGCTTTTTTTTTTTAATTTAGTTATAAGAATTTATTTTGCATCTGCCTTATCTAATTTCAAGCCTCTTAACTGTCAGCTCTTTAAAAAGACAAAACAGAAATTTTTATAATCACGCTACCTTCCATCACAGAAAAAGTGAAATTCAGTGATCTAACAGGATTGGGCTTGGGTCAATCCTGAACCCTCTTGAAAGGCCTGTATTATGATGCATATGTACTGAAAATGTTCATCAGAAAAAGACTTCCAAGAAGTGATGTCCAGTGAAGTGACTGCTGATACCTGTTTAGGAAAAAATAAGTCAATTTGAAAAATATATAATTTAATGGCCTTAATAGGAAAACTAAGATAACACCCAAAGATTTAAAAAATTTGATTTTGTTTAATCATATATTACATGACCTGTGAGATGGTCACTACTCCATTCATACTGATACATCACATATATATGAGAATATGAAGGGTTACCAATAATAATCAACATGGAAGAAAAAAATGGATTCTGATAAAATGAGGGCTTTTCATACAGCAAATGACCTCCTGACCATACTGGAAAACCAACATGGGCTATATTGAAAAGGGAACAGTTCTGGCAAAACAAATAACCTGACAGCAATTTGCTGCATCCCATTAGCTGGTATCAATGCAGTAAAGGCCATGAAAATTGAAACATGGTTCATTAACTGTGTGTGGGTTTTGATAAGCAATTCTGATATCTATGTTCTCTCTGATGACCAAGAATAATCTGCACTGCAGCAACACGATGACGTGTTTCAGTGCATAGCCTATTGACCACCTGCTGCTTAATATGCTACAGATGATACTTTAACAATTCAGAAGAAGTTAGGAATAGACAAGAAAAAGCCTCTCATCTGAGTGAGCTTCAATCCACATTACCAAAAAATCAGCAAGTTATTTGAGAGAAAAAGATAAGGATGCTATAGTTCATAATGAAGCTCTTTTCCCTCCTGAACTTCAGAATGAAACCTTCACTTGTAAATAATAAACAGCTAAGTGAATTAAAGTGTTTCTACTCAAAACATAAGTAAGCCTGCTGGAACAAACTTTAAGAGAAGGTTACTGAGAAGTGCCAGGCTCATTACTTAAAACACAGTAGGAGAACAAGAGGTGATGGTTATATATTGAAAGAAGATCTGAGTGGACATAAGGGAAAAGGAACGTAACTGTAAAGATATCAAACATGAGAGCCAGTTGCCCAGAGAGGTTCTGGAATCTCTGTCCATGGAGGTTTCCAAGATCCGACTGAATGCAGCACTGATAAGGGCTCAGTCTAAATTCAGGGTTGATCCTGCTTTGAGTATGAGGCTGGATTCAACAAACTTTCTTCTGAGCTGAAATGATTCTATGGACAAGGCAATGACAGCCAAAGATGTCTGAAATTTTCATGCTATTTTGTAGATGTATTATCTAAATATACAGATGTATAATTCAGATTTTTAGAAGAAACCAGGACTCCAAAAAGAAACAATAACACCCACTACTGGTTATCTAGCATCTATCTAAAGGAGAAAATCATATTTTTTAATCCTCTACAGTCAACAGGCATATATATATATAAACACAAGGAGGTGCAAAGTAAGGATCCATCTTTGCTTAGCTTCCAAATAAAATCAAAGTAAGAAGTAATTTAATCTTTTTTTCTCCAATTAAGAGAAAGTTTAACATCTACTGGGGCAGTTTGTTAGTTTTAAAGTAGGTAAGTTACTACGAGGTAAGTAATTATTTCAAAATATAGTTGAACTATTTTCAAACTAAAAGCTTTGTAAAGTTAAAGGGTAGCCCACTATTGCTGTAGAAATGAATTATTATTTTAGGGTTGAAACTTCCTTCTTTTCCTGCAAGATCTCTGTTGCCCTCCCGCTAAGATCCTCAATTTCTGAGGTATTGTTTTGTTTTGGCATTGAAGCAGAACTCAGGATAGTCAGTTACTGAGTAAAGATTTGCAAAAGCTGGTGTTAATACAGAAGGGTTTCTTCGTTCCAACTTGGTAACTTGAGAAAACAATGTGTTCTGCTTACCATAACTGTAAGATACAAAGAATCTTGAGAATAAGTTTTAGTGACATCTGTGGAATGGTCTCAGGGATAAGGTCAAGAGTTCTAAATTCTACACCATAATTCCCTTTCTTTTTATGTTGTGGAGCTTTGGCATAGACTTTAAACAAGTCTGAGAATTTTGTTTACAGCTGAGAAGTTGTTGCCTACTTTTAACAGTACTACATAAACTACGAAGCTGAAGGATGATACTTCTATAGCATTTTGGAAAATTCTTTGTCTTATTATAAGTAGTGAAAGAGTTTTGATCATTGCAGACTATACTTAGGGATGAAGATAGATATTTTAAAGTCCTTACATTGCTATCTATTTTGTCTATTTAAGAAAGAAATAGTATGCCATTTTTCTCTCTTCTAGGAAGTGCAATTTAAGTCTGATCCCTATACACCGTGCATAAAATGAATAGTAAATTTCATCACGCTTTGAAACATAAAATGTATTTCAGGAAAATAAAAGCTGAAAAAAAAAAATTGTATCTTGCTCTGACATCATGTCAGATAAAATTACATGAGTGGGAAAAGTGAAGACAACGGACATCTTACATTGTTTTGCATTCATGTAATAGAAAAATTCCTCTCCAATATGCTTCTGACCACTTAAGATGTGCGTTTATGTTTTATCTAAATCAGTCTTTTAAGTTATCTACAAAAACACTTGAGGTTACTTCTACACTAGCAAAGTTGCAACCAATAAAACTCAGTATCCTGATACCAATACACTGACTGAAGGAATACTGCACACTACCAGTGATCAGTTCTAGAATTTTGAATAGTAAAGTTTAGGAAGAGACATTTGAGAGAAAGCCAAGAGAAATGGAGCATATGATCAGTTATTCCATCAGTAACGTGAGCAAGTACGCAAGTAAACTCAAACATTCCCTACAAACTTCCATTTTCCATTCAGTAGCCACAATAAACCTAAATTTACTGAAGAAACAATTCGGTAGAAAGATGCATGCATGTCTCCTTCTGAAGCACAGCATATGCTAGATACCTCATGTGCTAGATAAGTTTCCCAGAAGAGTTAATCCATGTAAAAGGGATTGCTGATTTGATGCCAAGGGCAGTGAGACCTTGAACAATCTGCTGAGTAAGTACAGGGTCAGATAAGTTAGAGCTGCCTGAAGCCAAATTGAAGTCATTTTTCTCCAGGATAAAAATCAGAGGGAAAAAAACAAAAACAAAACACGTTTTCATCTCTGTTTCTCTATCTGGCAAGTTTGGTTAAGCTGTTACAGCAGAGGATATGCTGCTACAAACATGTTTGCACGATAAGAGAAATTTCTAGCGCTATTTTTTAAAAACTGTAAGGAAAACGGGGGGAAAAAAGCCAATGCAACTGTGCAACTTATAAACATTGTGTAATCAATTAACTTGTTTATGTATTGTTAGTTTAGAAAACCACAGTAATAACATAGATATCTTCAACTGTAAATAATAGGTCCTCTCAGTAAACGGAGGCAAATGCAGAGGGGAAAAAAAGTCTGCCTTTACTTCATCTTTCTCTTCAAAAGAAAATAGAACTTGGCTATGTTAACTGGAGATATGAAATCTCTAATGACTTCTAGCCTCACAACATAAGCTTAGTCAACATCTGGCATGATATTCTACACTTAGAAGTCTTAGTCTTGACTGACTAGATTTAGGCATGAAGCCAGAGGAAATGGTGAATCACTCTGAATCTCATCAGTCTGATATTGTTAAATCAGCAGAAGTCAGTTGAAGAAAGAAGTTGTTTGTTTTAAGCTGCCTAAAAGGCACAGTCTAATACTGAACTGAATTGAAATTTCCCTTGTTAGCACAGTCATATTTTGGTTAACCTTTATGTTGTTGTTATTGTAATTGTTAAATAGATGATAGCATATGTTATATGTAACTGTATATGTTAAGTGAAACAAAGTTTTAGTGAAGAGGTTTCTCATCTGGAAGCCACAAAAATAATTTCTAGTCACAACAAATGTCAGCATAGATTTATTGGTTTTGTCCATAAAAATCCTATTAAGCTGACAGGACTACTGTGTGATTTATTCAAATAATTTGAATAAATCAAACACCTGTGAATATTCTCAACAATAAATAATTCAGAGAGAAAGGGTACATATGGCTGAACAATCGCTTGACGTAATTAAAACGGTGACTGACTGCCTTAAAAGAGAGCTGAACCTTGCTAACAGTATGACTAAAAAGCAGTCAGATAACAGGTATGAATAGCAGCTTTTCAGACTCATTTTGTATTGATTCATATGGCTTATCCATATTATTACATCCTGTAATGCAACCAACAGTCGAAACTCAAGCAATTACAGAAGAAAAGGGCTTCTGCAATTGTATATTTAAGTCTTTATTTCTCTTTCATAAAGACTTCAGTTTGAATTTGAGAGAACCAAAGCAAATTACAAACACATCTACAAAATTAGGACCTTCTTTACGCTACGAGGAAACCCAAACAGCTCAAATAGCAGGTGAAACCAAAGTCACCTAATAGCCTGACTCTCCAGTATAAACAAGAGCCTTGTAAGTGAAAATCCAACATCTATGTTACAGGCCATCAATGGTTGTCTCAGAGCTTTCAGAATTCCTAAACATTAGACATTAAAAATCTCCGGACTCATAGCATGTGCTAAATGTATCACTAACCAGAGAAAATCATCAGAAGGCAACCATCTAATGAGCATGCAGGTACAGAAACTTGCACAAAAACATATTAAATATATTTGGGCAGTTTGAGAGCAAACCAGAGACAAGTTCAGGGCATTAAATACTTGTGAATATCTTCTTTATCTAGAAGACGAGTTGCTAATACCACATGATCTTAAAACATAATACCCATTCCATACTTGATTGTAATATTTTTTTTTTTGTAAATTATATTCCACTTATATATAACAGAGGGATACATAGCCTACAACACAATAAATCTTCGAAATTGAGTACAGGTAGTTTATTTGTACACCAAGGTGAGGAGCATCTGCCCTGTGAATGAGATTGGAAGCTCCCTCCATATATGTCATTTAGCTTACTGCTGGAAGATGCTAAAAGGATCTGCAGCACCTTTTGCTATCATCTTTCCTTCGAGTTGGTAACTCCATTCTTTAAGAATTGTAAGCATCACTGTAGTTTTTCTTTCAAGGACAGTTTCATTTAAGTCTTTTCTTTTACTTATATAGTGACATGATTTTTTTTTTTTCCTATATCTCTTAGCAGTTAGTTCGTGAACCTTTCGCCATAGCGAGATTAGGCCACAAAATGATAAAAAATATAAAGTGTACATTTTGATTTGGCTTTTAGCAAGGATGAATCCTTGCTGTTCAAACCTTATGCTGTTTAAATTGAAGGTTTAACTAACACTGGCATGTATTCTGGAGCATGACATGCTTTACACACACACTTATGAACATACACTGGGTAGAGTTTAAAAAGTCAGTATGTAACATTGTTCACTGCCTTAAACTTCTTCAGAAACATAAATGGGATGACTTTTGGTAAATGACACCTGAAAGCAGATCGCCATATCTACTGTTTGATATGAATACAAAGATATTAAACGTTACGAGTACCGGAAGAGCTTCTCAACAATTCTTTAGGTCGTTTAAGTCTTCACAGCTATTCTCATGTTTAAAAGCTTCATTTTCTACTCAAAGAGCATAACTGACTAAAAATGCTCAAATATGCTGTGTGAAAGGGAAAATGAATCTTTTAAACATATAAAGCTCCTATAGTGCTGTCCTTCCCATGGGACACATCGAAGATGAGCTAGAACTGGTAAGTAAAAAATATCATAGAAATGTTGTTCACTTCCTACTTTAAAGTGAACAAAAGTTTGCTGAACAGAAGCCTTTGCTTTACAGAAGTATATTACAGGGGAAAGAGTGAAAATGAAATTAGGTTAAATTATAGATACATTTTAACAACATTAAAAAAAAAAAAAAAGATTATTCATTACTTTTAGAAGTATCTTACCCGCTTAATTGGAATGCGATCTCAGAAATTACAGAATCATATGATCAGCATACCACAAAAATAAAATATTAATCCAATAATTTTATGTGTTTGTTCTACACGGAAGCTTCTCTGCCTTTACAATTGTTTCCAATTTGTTGGTCTTAGACCTTCAGCATGGATTTTTAGTATTGATTTTCAGGAGTTGAGAAGTACATCTGAAGTATGTTCTTTAGATAGAAAAAAGAAAAAAAAGCTGTCATCATGACATTTATTGCCAATGACCAAAACATACTGACAACTTGAACCTTCTTACTTGAATAACTTTTAAAAACTAAAAATCATTTCATGGTTCTCCTGTAGAACTTTTCGATTCTTCAACATCCTTGTAAAATCCTGCATACTAAAATTACATGAGCTTCTGAACGTGCAGTTCAGAAACTGGTGTTTCCTCCATCCATACAAGAATCCTATCTAGGAAGAATTAAATTTCTTTCACAGGTTTTCTATTTTGAGTTAATAAGATTTGCATTCTATTCTGCAACTTCAAGTGTAGAGAGCTGCTTCATCCAACCCTACTGCCTCTAATACAAGAAGAAATGGAGCTTGAATAAACTTCAAATCAAGTTTTTGCTCTACTCTCCATATTAAAAAAGAAAGTAACAACACAAAACAAACAGAACAAACACTATCCCACATGAAAAGAAATGTCTTCCTCCACTCCAGCTTGAGGCTAAGCTCTAAAGACTGAAGCACTGTAGGTGTGTCCAGAGTTTCACATTGGCTAGCTCTGGACAGCAAACATAGCACATATATTTGTTTTTGTTTTCTCTAGCTCTTCTATTTATTTAGGGTTACCTTCACAGAGGTTAAAGCTTTGAGTTTCAAAATCTATTCTTGATGTGTACCTGAAAAACAGAGCATACAAGTAACTATTTTTCTGCCCAAGTCTTCTGTTAACTCTACCTCATAACCTCATACCTCTAACTCTACCTCATAAGCCGACCTTTTTTTCTTCTCTAAAGCATACATGATCTTATTTGCAGTTACCAACTTATATATTACTTTTAATAAGCCTGTTATTAATGCTCAGTAAGACCTGGTTTAGGTTGACACTTGCTCCCCTATTATTGCAAGACGTGCCTTAAATCTGACCCTTATTTTGATAGAATGCCTACCTCCTTGGCCTGTAGAGGTCTCATACACTCAGACTTAAAGGAAAAACATAGTTGCCTTTTACATTTTTTAGAAAATGAGGAAACTTGAAAACGTAAGCCAATAACCTTACTGTCGTATTAGTAGATATTAGAACCCTTCAGGCATTACCCATCAGGTTAATTAGTTATGATTCATTGGAACAGCTGTGACTCATTACACTCAACACTGACTATAAAGGTAATAGAAATGATTTTCTTCTTAGAAGTCCTCATGATCCTAGGATGGATACCAAAGAGAATGAATTGCCCCAAACTAGTACTGAAGTAAAGGGAAAAGTCTTAGCCTGGCCATACTTGGATTTTTTTTTTACTGCTTGTCAGAAACAGGAACAGTGATAACAAATGTATTTTCCTTTCAGGGATGAGAGGGATCCTTGCTTTTTTTGTAATGAGCAGCAAGGAGTACTTGTTTACAATGTGAACAATGGAGAGGAATGCTGGCTCTACCCAGGTCATACAGCTGAGTGTGACTTCATCGCAGCAATGATTGTGGCTCAGCCCAACCTGCTATTGATGGTTGTGTGGTCAGGTGGGGGTTCTAGCTGGTAAACAACACATCTTCAGCTCACTTGTTGGCAGAAGCCAGCTGTGATTAGTACCTTCCAGACAAGATGGGTGCTTTTCTGAGTTAATTAATCTGCTTAGAGTTTGGCTAATAGTCTCAGTTAATTTGCTTGATTTTTAGAAACTGGCACCAAAATCTTATAGCCCACTCTCTACCACTTGTAGAGCAAAGTAAGGTATGGAGTGGAAACTGCTACATGTACTTAAGTGTATGTATTCAGCTACTGATTGGTGATTGCTATTGTCTCACAACCTGGGGGGGAAAAAAAAAACAACACGTATCTGAAGAAACTTTTCCTCTACCCAGCTAAGATCTATCTAAGATCTATTTGCTTGCAAAATTGGTGAATACCTGTGTTAGAGAGGAGACCTGTGTACAGAGTTGGGAGCACTGTCAGTGGGGAAGCAACACCACTGTTATTTCAAGAGGTGTCAACGTCAGAGGAATAGGTAACAGCACCCTATGGATGTATTCTGCTTCCTAGAGGCAGTGGTAAAGGGAAGCATCTATAGTTGGGCTCCAGAATCACTTCATCTAAGTGAAGGAGTAACTAACCTGTTTATGAGCTTTGAGAAGCTGCAGTTCAGTTTTCAGCCTAATGAACTGGCTTGTCTCTGGTCTTGAGCAACTGAAGCTTCAACAACTGTTAACAGGAAGCTGCGGCTTGGCCTCCAAGTCTTACACTGTAAGTACTAAATCTGTTCTCCAAAATAAGTTAAAGAGTATAGGTGGTGATATTACCTTAGCTTATACCATTGTTAAAGCCATGATATCCAATTAAAAATAGTGCGTGTCACAATCTCCAGAGATACTTTAATGCAGAAACATTCAACACACCTATTGAAGTATTTTTTGTCTTCCTTTTTTTAACTTAAGGATGTTAATTGGGGTGTAATTGAAGATGATGTATCAAATAACACATGAATACTCTCTTATCCTTTGCAGGTTAGTTTGCCTGTTTTTCAAACTACCTTATATTATTGTAATGATTCAAAGCAATATCGTATTGCAAAGGCCACAAAGATTTCTGCAAGATACAAAAACCAAAGAGTGGAAATAATACTTGTCTGACATCTTGAATCATTGCTAATTATTTCTACAGTGCTAACTCAAAAAATTATTGCTTCTGGAATTGGATATTACTACTTCTGTTTCTTTTTTTTTTTTTTAAAGAAAATCTATTTGATATAAACTTTTTCTCTACTGCGTAAATGCTTTCTCTATATATCTGCATATACACCTTCGCATGTACGTTCCACATGGACTCATCTGTGTTATCAACAACTCAGCTTAGAATACTGCATGTACAAGTCTTCATCCAGGCTTCTGGAGAATTTGCCAAGTCTGTAGGGCTTTGCCAATGCTAGATGGCTTTAAAACAAATGCTTAAAGCTTGGGATCACTCTACACAGATAAAGGAAAGGAAGAACATTGGCTTGGAGACCACAGACTTAGGCTGAATGAAGAACTACACTGCAAAACATTTTGTACTTAAAAATTTTGACTATCTCATAGCCCAGAAATGGAAAGGACTAAAGGCATAAGGACAAAAAGGAATGAAGTGGCCATACAATTATTTTTCATCTTCAAAACCATAGTCTCTCTCTGCCTCATAACAGAGGTGTAAAAATTGGCTTTTCTTTCATGTAAGTGGTATTAAGAAGGAGCTAAGCCAATTTATAGCAAGAAGTATATGACAAAGTCATCTGTGAGAGAATGGGACTGCTGAGTGGGAGGCTTCTTCCACTCTGTACAGTCTCTATTTTATGAAAAAAATAAATCTCGAAGATAATCTTTTTGGAAGAATGAATATTTATATTTAGAGTGTTGCTGTTACTTCTTCCATATTGCATGGCTTTACTGAAGGAAATGCTTTCTATATGTTTTAAGAATGTTTTTATTCCAATATGATTTGGCTTATGGATTTTTTTGAAAATAAAAACTAGCCATGTTAGATTAATCTTTATTATTTGATTGGATATATATATATATATGAAAACAATAACAAAAACCAACTGACCTTTACAGATCAAGTACGGACTGGGTATCTTTAACAAACAGGTCTGTAAAACACTCTTTGAATAAAGAATAGGAAAATGGTCAAATCTGTGCTCTTCTCCTTTTTCTCCCTACATACAACATTCCTTTGTGCTACATAAAAAGTAGTTTCTTGAAATGAAGATTAAAAAAAAATATAAGCCTTACAGTGAACCATTTTATTTTACAGCAGACAATAAAAAGATGAGAATTTATGCAGGGGATGAATTATATGTTACTTAGATAAGCCATGCAATGCTACACCCTAACAAAAGGTCCTGTATCGCTCAGAGACCTAAGTAAAAAACACCCATATTCTGTTTGCATGCTGTTACGCACATGCTACTGTAGGCAATAATCAAGCAAAGGAAAGAATTAGGTCATCTACTATATCTTCTGTGTAATAATGTCAACTTTTTCATGGTAGATTTCATTTCGGTAGTTTCAAAGGAAAAACTATTATCCTATGTTAGTTTTTGCTCTGAATTTTTCATTTTCAGTGCTCTAAACAAATTAGGTAGGGAAAAAAACTAGGATTTTTTTTTTAACATATGTCTACAATTGTTATTAGTAGTTTGCTTGATATTTTACTGTAAGACAGGAAATCACCAAGCAGTGATAAGAATATTTCTGCTGCAGCATGTCCTGCTGCTTTATTTTTGCACCCCTGCAAGGTTAATAAGCTACATGATATATTATCATCATGAAGTGATGGTAACACTCACAAGAGACATTAAGTATTTTGCCATTTATTATACTTGAAGTCAAACAATTTCCTTAACCATTAGTATAATCAACTATTGACTACAAACCCTTCATAGAAAAAGGATTAAAAAAAGCCCAAAGGATTTCAAAACCTACACAGCTACCAAGAGTAACTAGAAATCAAGGAATATTGCTTTTCTAGAGAATAAAATTATATTATAAATTAATTGGATTTTTCCTTCATATTTTTAACATCATATTAAAGGAAAACAATAAAAATAATTTAAAAGCAATTATACAATGTAAAGTTAACTCCAAAAAATACAAAAATATAAAACTAACAAAAATAAGCAGTAGTACTAGTGAAATTTGAATGTAAAAGGGGGAGGAAAAAAAAGAAAGGTTTGGAAGCTCTTAAGATCTGAATGGTATGTATACCCAAGTTAAGTGCAGATTTTAAAGAAATATGCTGTAGGATATTATTGCCTGTAATATCAATGAGGAGAATTGTTTCATATATAGAATTCACTTCTGGAGAAGCATATGACTTAAATCAGGTCTGACTGAAACAAAACTCTTGTAATTTTTCCAGGAAAGGGGGTGGGGAGGGAACCACCACCACTACCACCACTACCACTCTTTTAGACTGTTGATATTTCTGAAGAATTCATGCCTTTCTTGCAAGGAAAGTCCCTCTCTCTACACCCCTCCCTCCCTTTCCCCATTCCCTTCCCACTGAGGGATTAAAAATTGGCATATGACTGGAATGAAACACCACCTTGAGTACAGGAACATCTTTTAAGCCAGCATTTTAAAGAAAAAATACATTTATATGTAGAAGAGCAACTGAGCTTTCATCTAGGCGACAATAGTTCACCAGGTCACTAAACCTAGAAAAGCTTCCATAAATAGCTAAACAATGACAGAGAGGTTCATGGGTGCACTAGGAAAGAAAGTGTGTATGACCTAGAATCAGAGCCTTGACTACCTACCAGATTGTCTTCCACTACCAGGGGAAACAGACTCTACTAATTCAACAGAAGGAATAGAAAAACACTGCAGTGTACACCAAAGTATCTATGTGCTTGAAATTATTAAAATCCATTTTCCTTAAAAAAAAAATGCATAATGAAGTATTTAATGCATTTTTTTCTTATTTAGATTATGATTATTCTTAGCTAGCTGAACTTAACCTTTAATTGAATGTAACATAAATAATTTAAAACGCTAGATTTATGACACTTTAAAGTGTAAGAAAAAATGTTAAGTATAATCCTAGTATAAATATAAAATGCCCTTTCCTCGTTGTCTCTAACTAAAGAATCTCATTTATTATAATTAATGCTGGAAAGTTACTTTTGTTGAAGCCATTTTCACATTAGTGGTTATACTGTTGTCATATAATTATCTGCTGCAAGTTTCTTTATTTCTTATGACAATTACAAAAATTAAAAAGCTGCTGCTATGTTGGTTAATATGTTTCTGGAAGGTCTGCAGAAGACATGCTTTTTAAACTTATTAAAAACCCAAAATGAAGCATAAATCTGCATTTTGGAAGAACTAAGAGTCATCTTCACTAATATACAATTTGTGACACTGCTTCTTGCTTTGAACTCCAAAACTATCAGAGAATACACTATCATTTTTATCAGGAAGCTGTAAAAAATATTTTTAAACACCTACAAGGATGATTTAACATTGCGTTAATTACGGTGTTAGCTGTTTCTTCATGCGTAACAGAAGGGTAATTATTCCTTAAGCCTACCAAAACATTCAGCAAAATGACCTGTGTTACCTCACGATCAATAGTACTCCTATATACTACACTAAAATTAAGTCATTGTTCAAAAGATTATTTCTTAAAGATACCCAAAATACAAACGCATACAAATTCTCCTGAAAACTACTGCATTGTGTTAAAGCTTGGTGTTAAGAAAAGAAAGGCCTTTCACTACAGCTGCTGGAGTAGTGGAAGCTTTGTGAACTTCCCCTTCCCCGACACTCACACAGACAGTAGATATAGTTGTTAATAATAAGCCTTTCAGGGGAAAACAAAACAAAAATCAAACAACAGCAGCTAGGCCTGGAAAGAGTCAGAGCAACTCCACCTGAATTGAGCATTGCTACTTCCATTATAAAATCAATAGGATGGGCATGTAGAGCTTAGCTTACTTAATACACTTTTCTCATCCCTGGGGGAAAATATTTACTTAGGAAAACGAGTATTTTGTGCCATATCTAGCCACTGTATGTCTTTTCCCTCGTTGTTTTTTTTTCATTTGTTGACAAGTATGCGTTTGGAAAAAACAATGAATATAAAGATTCTCTAAAGAGTGAGAATAGTCAGGGTAAAGGCTGAGCTTAATCCAGCTAGCGCTTGGAAGTAACATACATGAAAGTTTCAGTTATCAGCAGTCTTCGCTTGGAGAAGCTCACTTCTAAATAATTTCCTATTAATTTTATGAAACAGATTTTGCATCTGTTTTTTGATTAACAAATTAGCTCATTGTCTCACACTGACTGCAGCAGAGCTGAAAAACAGATCCAAGACTCTCCAGCTCTTGGTATCAGTTCCCATACATGCTGTGAAATGAACTCTTAAGTTGCACTCAAAGGTGGAAGCTGCTTATTTCTTGCTGACGCAGCATGATGCAACTGCATTCCCTGCAAGGATTACTATTTGGCTACCTGAGTTGCTGATTAATCACTGATTAATGGTTTGCTTACCGTTTGAGTAAAGGTATCATTTTATTTACCCGTAATTAATTTCCTTTTTTCCTTTTTCCTTTTTTTGTAAAAAGTGTTTTGTTGCTGTTTTTGTTTAAGTCTTAGAAGTCTCATGTCATAGAGGTATTCCTGTTTTCTTTCTCTCACTTCACCAAAGGTAGGGTCTTTGCAAGAAATCTCTACTAAGGTTAAAAAAATAAAATAAAATAGTTTTCTCTACTTGACTGTAGTAGTAACTGCAAAGATTTCAAAGTCTGTCCAAGCTCAGGTTTCAGACTAGACAGTACACCAAAACTTTCATAAAACCCTTACCTGTTAGAAAGCTGAGGAAATAAATAAATAAATAAACTCCTCTCACTGTTTTCTTTAAAAATAATAAGATTATCATAACATTTGCCTTTTTTTTTTTTTTTCCAGGTTTGAATCCCAGTGATGAGAGATTTGGAAAGTACAGACATTGCATTTTTTGTCAGATTTTCCATGACACAAAGCACCACAGCTCTCCCTAAGCTCAGGAACATTTTATGCGATGCTATGGGAGAACAAGTCATGCTATTTCAGAACTGGCTATATATATATATCGAAGACAATAATCACTGATAGAATAAAAAAAAATGTAAATGGTCTTTTGCTCTAGGTAATGACATTATTTTATAGTATGAAGATTTCTAAATATAATTATCTTTACTAGTCATCTTAATGAACTAGAGATTCTTCTTCTGCATTTCCTATAGGAGTGTCTTGTGGGACACACAGAAGTGCCAGATTGCAGAAATGTTATTTTTGCTAAAGCCACAGCTCCAGGAGTTATGAGCAATATAAAATATATATATAGCTAGCCTTCAGGTGTTATAAATGAAGCATAGAAATAGCAAAATAAAGTTGAAAATATCTGAAGGTAAATTAAAACTATCATAAATTCATATATATTTATATGCCCCTTTGAGGTCAATCTGTTGTCTAGCGTTTTTTTCATTGTTTTGTTCTGTGTTTTAATTTGGGGTGTGTGTGTGTGTTTGTTGTTTTTGTTTTGAACAGAGGTTTTCCATGGCTTCTGACATTAAGATTCTACTATATACAAGCAGCTCAGGAGTTGTAGGAATTAGTTTAATGTGCTTTAGCGTACAGCTGGCATTTGATTCAAATTTCTACAATCAAACATTAAAAAATAACAGCTGTAGCTATTTCCTACAATTCTGCATCCCCACTGATAGCATTAGTTACAACACAGGTGTAAGGAACAGGTTGCCTGGTTGAATAGGTTCTGTGTGGTGTTTTCACTGTCTCAGTATAAAGCTTAAGTTAAAAGAAAAACTGTTGCAAAATATAGGACCTATATGCTTTTAAGGCTGGAACTAAATTTAGCTATTTCCAATAGTTAAAGAAACCCTCCCTTACACAGTTGCTATAGTAGTGCGGGTGAAGTTTTAATCTAGCTCCTTACAGCTGAATCTTAGACATGCTGTATGCTTAACTTTATCCCTTGTGCAGACTGCAGTTCCCAATGAAAAAAGTAGTGATTATTGCAGCAATGTTTAATGGAAATTTTAGTCCTATGTGAGATGTGGAAAAGTAAGAATAACTCAGATTTAGATTCTCTACAAGAGTTTGTTTTAACTGCTGTAAATGAATAATCCTTTCAGGATTAGTAGCAAAACACAACGCGGGCAAGTCCCAGTAAGCCCTCTCATTGCTTAAGATGTTGGAGATCTTGAGACCAGATTATGAGGCATAACACAGGGATTGATTCTCTGCTCTCCAAGAATACATCAATCAACACAGCAGAAACTTTTAAAAAGGCACTTTTATTCCAACTCTCCGAACTACAGGAATTTCTTTGTATTTGATTGTTCTCTCAACATTTATTTGGGAACTATACTGTATACATGTATATATATATACACATACATATATATACATACATATATATATATACACATATACATATAATTGGATGAAGATGGGATTATTTATCAATTATTTAATCAATTATTTATCAATTATTTATCAATGAAGTAAAGATACTTGGAAAATCAAAGCACAAGAAGGTTTCAAGAGATGTTTGTGAGAGAAAATAATGGAACCAATATGGTAAAGTTTAGAAAAATTTATTTCTGTAAGAGAGCAGAATTTGTTAGAAGTCTTGAGCCTATAAAAAAAAATTATATACATATATATACATTCAATTCTGCTTGTTCCATACTTTCTGGAAGAGAACAACTGACCTTAGTTTCAGTGAGTAGAATACAAGCACTCCTGAGTTTCATTACTAATAAAGTACCATTATTTTCCAGAAGACAATACATAGCATTTTTAATTGCAGCAGCATTTAAAAAATCTCTTTATATTGTGGTGATCTGAACTTGAAGGAGTTCCTTCATGTTAAGAGTATTTAAAATTAGGTTAGTACAAGTGCTCAGAAATAGAGGAACCCGTTCTGCTTTGAAGTTTATGCCCTGAGTAATCTCCTTTACTAAATATCACTATTCTGTTCAGTAAAACTATTTTAATCCATTGTTGAAATTCAGTCCTAGGTGGGTTTTCTATTTCTGCATAAACCTGATGCTGATAGGAAGTGCCAGTTTGTGATTAGACAAAAAAATCTGTCCATGATACATAGATAGTAGCATTTGGCAGCCTTGTCATGCCAAGAATAGTGTCATGCCAGCACCCCCTTCCCCACTATCTTTGTATCAGATCCTTTTATCTCAGCTGTTCTGGTTACAGTCTCAACCAGGATGCTAGCTAATGCTTCTTGGGGACATGAGCACCTATCCAGTAGGTAATGTCCTCCGGGTGCTAACTCAATTTTACACAAGCAACTTAACTGCCATCTTACTGTAATGACTTTCTATCACTGTTGACCTGGTCTTGGTTCAGTTCTCTTACTACTTATCTTCACTGTAATAAACAAATTAGTCTTCTCAGTCCAGTTTACTTAAGTCCTTCTCAAAAAAAACACCTTCTAAAAGTCAGGTGGCACTAAAAACAAGTGCCTGGTAGAGATGAACTCTGTTAGAGACAAAACTTTAGTTTTATAACTTCCTTAATTTACTCAGTTAACGTTTGTCAAGAAATTTCAGGGTAATGTCTTAAGGTCCACTTAAAATTCACAGCGTGAGCAATAGCATATGGGACTCTACCTGGTAAAAGCTAAAGGCAATTGTTTCCTTTTGAACAGAAAAGCACAAGAAAAATATTCACTTATCTGAACCTTTGGGGGCATCTTGAGCTTTTCTGTATTCTCCCATTACTATTTAGATTAGATCTGACTGTGTCTCAGGTTTCTGTATCTGTGCTCCTAGCAAGTGAGCTATGCCTCTGAGGAACATCCTTTGTTAAAAATGGTGCGCTGTGACAGGACAGAGCCTGTTGTATGTATTGCCCCTTGTAATACCTAGGATGTATTCCCCTTTGACTCTCAGCCCATGTTGCTTCATCAGGGTCTGTCCACGAGCCAGTTTCTCATGCCACTGTTATTTCCCCAAGTTTAATTCTGCAGATATGGCCATTTCCAGTATAGGTGGAAGCAGAGGGTAGGAAAAATCAATTCTACTCATGCCCTTTGCACGCTGCTGTTGAGTCCCTTAGATCAAAACATACACAGAAGACATTTTGGTACAGATTAAAATTTGATATATTTTTTTTCCTATTACCCTTTCCCCTCCACCTTTGGTGTCATCTAGGTAGAGAACTATGGGCAGAATAGATTATTTTGTCACTTTTTTTTAAATAAAAAAGGATAACATACAGTGTCAAAATTGTTAAATGCTGTTTTCTTTCAGGTCTCCTCAGGCCTATGTTAGTTGTTAAAATCTCAGACTGTTGGCCAGAACATTCTCAGAGTAGAACCATGCCCCACGCTGTTTCTTTCCTCTGCCAGTACGCCGTACTTCTGTACAGCAACATGCTGGAAACAGGGTCCCAGCATGGATCGTAACACTTTTAAGTCAGAATATTCAGGCTCCTTGCATATTATCAGATGGATCAAGCAGTGCTTTTCCAGTGCTTCAGGGCAGCTTAAATATTTTCTTGAATGCTTTACAAGGCATAATGAAATTTCTATCATCATGCCATTACAAATCTTCACTAAGCATAAAAACATTTGGTACATATTTTTTTAAGCCAAGATTTAATTTTAGCTATCTTTGCCTACTTTTTTTTTTTTTTTTTTAACCAAACATTGTAACACAACAATGAAACTTCATTAAACACAGTACCTTAATCATGCTGTGGGGCATTGAATCAGACATCTTGAAACACAACTAAAATACTTAAATAGATTGCATTTTAAAAATCATCCTATGTAATAATGTGGCTCTTTCTTCTCCTGCACCCCCCCCCCCCAATACCTAAAAAACACGAGAAACCTAGAAAACAACTAATGTTAACTATTTTATTACTCTCTTATGTACCTGAACTGTGGCTATGTATGAAGTAGCAGAAAGAATCACATTCCCAGGGCTGTCAAATCTACTGGCATATCACAATAATCCCTGTATTATTACTGCAATAGATGGAATATGAAATGTATGTTAGCACAAATTATGCAATTCAGTAGCAGGAAATGATGGCTACTGGTAATAGAATTAAACATTGAAAGACAATAACAAAATAGCTTATGATACATGTGCTTAAATTTATTTTTTTCAAATATTCTGTTAAAACAAAATGGTTTCTATTCTCCACATAGGGAATAAAAGATTGTTATTAGCTAATAGCAGTGGAAGGTGACATTACATCAGATCTCTTTGCCTTCTGTTCATAATAAAAGCTTGCAATGTCAAATTCCATTGACATGTTATTTCAACATCTCATGATAATATAAATGTCATTGCACTGCCCCAAAAGGGGACACATTCTCCTCTTCAAAGACAGTATGAGTTAATTGTGAGTAAAATGCTCCTACATAAGAAAACAATTAACCTGCAGCACAGTTGAAACACTTTGAGGGTAGTATGACAGCAGCATACAAATACCACAGGCTTTTTGGTTTATTTGGATTCAATTTAAGAAGTCTTTTTCCAAGATTTCCTCTATGGACACTACTGGTCTTTATAACACTGTTTAAATCTCTGGGAAAAAAAAAAAAAGAGAGAGAAGAGAGAGAGAATCCTTGGATCAAGAAAACAAATCTGTCATAAACCCATAGGAAAAGAAAACACTTTGGTTTGAGCTTGTCCTATGGCTTGTTTACATATGATTTCAGATATGATGCACTTTGATTTTACTTCTCTCATTGATGAAATAATACAGATTGCTTAGTAAAAGAACAAGTGCCCCCACAGGGTGCTTTAGGGTTGATTTGTTCCTTAGATACAGCAAAAAACAGGTTAAGACAAGCAAGTTGGGAAAGCCAGTATGGGCACGTTCGTTTGGTTGCAAGAGCAACCAAACAACTAGCAAAATAAATTAACTCCATAAATACTGTTCTTCCTTCACTGCCTGTACACTTTACTTCTTCTATCACCCATGCAAAAATTTATACTCATGCCTTAATTTCAATTATTTTATATGGTAGATAGAAATGCATATTTTAATCATCTATCCTTTTCATTTATCTATATTTTATTATTATTATCTACTGAGAGATGTGTTTGTCCTTTACAGTACGAGAATGGGCAGCTCTTTTAAAAATGAATGGATCAATCATTGATGCCGATTTATTTCTAATAGCACATTTAAAGTAAACTGTTATGTGAGATTTGAAGTATTATTAGAATACTCCAGTCTAATATAAAACACGACCACCCTTTTAAAAGGCACATTAACAAACTACAGTTTCTCCCATAATAAATTATGTCTTTGCTTTTGCTTTTATCTGTGCATAAAAATTATGTTTGAGCCTTAAAATCTTTTTTTTTGTTGTTGCTCCGTGCCCAATACAAGTCAACCTCCTCTGGAATTTTACTTTAAATTTCTGTACAAATAAATTGATATAATTTATCAAAAATCCTAATTCTCATCAATAGCATATGCTATCATTTTTCTAGGTATTCAATCATTTGACATTCATGTTGAATGCTGTGTTGCTGAGGCATATAAAACACACTACAGGTGACACTACAGTAAGATTCAGCAGTATCTGAAAAGTCTGAATTTATATTATGCTGCTCTTGAAATCCTCTGGTCCTTAAAGAAATTGCTATTTTTCTCTGAAGACCAATTACTTCCTATAAAGTAGAATTTTCAGAACTCCAAATGTCGCATATCGTACTGGGGCTTCTAATTCCTTTAAATAACATTCTGTACATTTTGGCATAATCTCACATTAATATTTGCTGAAGTACATAAGAACACAGCCACTTTCAGTCTTGTTTTTTAGTTCCTTTTTTTTTTTTGATAAGCCAATGTAAAAATGGATTAGATGTAAAAAAAATGCAACACTGATTTTTTTTTGTATGTACGTTTTGTCACAGTGATTTTTTAGGTTTTTATACATATTTAATACAAATTATTTAAGAAAGAACAGTTTAAGAAGTGACTTAGATGTGAAAATGGAGCAGCCTATGTAAATGCTATAAATATCAATAACTCAGGATAATACATATGTTCTTTGTACTTGCACTCCACTATAACTCAAGGTGAAGTTTTACTATGAAAGGGTAGTTAACTGATCTAAATGTATGATTATAACATATATGAGCCCATTTCAATTCAGTACATTTGATATTTGAGTTTGTATGCAGATTTTTAAACACCAATCTTTGTGACTGTTATGATTCATTTAGGTTCAATTGTGAGGGCAACTAGATATGCTCTTGGCCCTTCAGCCCAGATACAAAATTTTGAAAATACTGTCACTTATTTGTTCTGGATAGCAATAAAATAATAACTGTTGTTTTTTGTTTGTTTGTTTTTGTTGTTGTTTGTTTGTTTTTAAGTGGACTCAAGGAAAAGATAGAGATTCTTCTCTTGATTTTATCAATCTTATTTTTTTTGTATGTAATAAAAACTACCCCAGCTTTTAAAACATCAAACTGCAAACATCCAAACTGTATGAGAAAGTCCAAAATGGTATGATCAATTTTATATAGGTATTATATAATAAAATATTGACATCCAGGTTGATGAAAAATGAAATAAATAGAACAGAAGAAACAAAGAGAACAAAATGTGTTTTTCAGTGAAATGGAGAAGAAATACCCCTTATAAAGGACTTCTTTTGGATCATCCTTATACTTGAAGATTAGAAGGGACAGAAAGACCTGATGTTGTCCAGGAAACTGAAGAAAATGTCATTAACTACAAACAGAGTACAGGGGAAATACAGCATGCTGAAAGAACTCCTTGGGACTGAGGAAAAATAAATTTCCATTGACTATCTGCATTTGATTTTTTTCCAGGAAAGAGCCTGAAGTGGATGCAAAGGTTGCTAAATATTCCATTCATAAACCAGATGTCTCTTCTTCCTTGAGTTTGTAAATTTTGGAAAGCATTTTGTCCCCTGTCTACATTCAGGACTCTGACAGTATCAAAGAGTTCTGCAGTCTGCATCAGTGGGAGGCAGCCTGAGCTTGCAGCTGGCACGGAGGACTTGGATAAAAGCCTAACTCCACTAAGTCAATAGCAAAACTCTCATCAACTTGACTGCAAACTGGAAGCTGGTGTCCAAATTATTACTCTTTGGGGGGTGGGCAGAGTTTGGCTTTACCTCTTGGATCAATTACTGGACAAAAGATCAATTCACAGGATGACGTTGGACATACCACCTCACTTTATGATGATTTAGTTCTCCATTTCTCAGTTTAGTATGTTCTTTCCTATCCACCTCATTGAATTGATTTGAAATTCATAGATGAGGCAGGTTATGTAAGTGCAACTGTCTAGATCTCATGGGTATTTGCAGTAAGAACTGACTCACCAAGAAGTGTACATGCATGCACACCCACATGCATGCATATAAACCCTTCCCTCACTGTTTCTAACAGATAAAACTGCAGTAACACATCCTTAAGAATGTATCTTTCTCCATTTTCAAGTTATTGATTAAAAACTAATGGAATATGACTTCATCTTTTAAAGGTAATGAAAGAGAAATATGTTTTAGTAAAAGGTAGTTCAAGTTGTCTGGTAATAATATACCATTTTTAAGAGTGGCGAGCAATTATTGTTGTATGTATTTTCTTTTTAAGAGTAGGATACTGAAATCGTAAGTAGAGGAAGGAATCTTTTAATTTTTTTTAAGTGAGCCATATGCTGCTCTTCACTATGAAGTACAAAGGGAACTAGAGCAAATACAATACGAGAGCAACAAAAAATAGCAAGAGAAATAATCTATGCTATTCAGAAATATGCTATTCAGAAAATCAGAAAAATGAAGAATTATTAGCTTTGCTATCAATGAGTAGGGGTAGATTTCCAACACAGAAGTATGCATTCCTTCTATGATTCCAGCAGAACCAATCATGCACTGTCTGAGCACCCAAAATCCTAATCAAGCTGAAAACAATTCACAATGATAATTGGGTATACTTCATGAATAGAAAGCATGCAGCAGTTGTTGGTGTTTCTCTGGATAGTCACAGAAAATAAAAAGGTAAGGAGAGAGGACATAAACAACGTACTGTTCTGGTAGCTTGAAACAGTTATTTCTGCTCACAGTTGGCTTATATTTGGTCCTTTACTTTGCATGTGAAGTACAATGTAAACATAGAATAGCAGATAAGATAAAATAACAGTGTAGTGCCATGTAACTCACAACCTAAAAGAATTGCTTACCTTTCTATATTGTCATTAACCTAATGAAGTAAAAATATATCAGCACTAGCAACGTATAACCCAATCAAAATATATTTCCCTCATTTTCTTTTTAAGTATACATATATAACACTTCAAAGTGCACAGTAACTCTTAAAGAATACCATGCAGTTTTGAATTTTAAAGTATTACTATGCATAAGTTAGCAAACCATATGTTCTCCTGCTGAAAAAGCTGACATATGCAGTAAGGTCATCTAAATAAACATGGTAAAAGATTAAAAAGGGGGAAAAAAATCAAGGACCAAAACAGCCAAAGTTTTTCCGAGGCAATTCATTTTCTTACATAAGACTATACTAGTATAACAGAGATCCCTGCGAAGTCGTCTTCTGCTTGCGAAACTGTTTTTCCTCTTATAAAATTGCCTTTTACAGATATTATCAGAATACTCCATTCTCAGAACAAATTGGCTCAAGACATAATAAGTCACTGAATATGTGTTCCAAAACATTACCATGTATATGTTGCTAGATTTACAGACTCCAGAGTTCATTGTGTGTATGTTTATAGGTTGGGATTTATCAGAAATGAGGATAAGAATTCTTATGTATATACATTATACAATAACTTGTGCAGCACTTTCTGGTATTTTGGAGTCATACGTGTAGGGTAACGTTTAAGAAACAGTGGATGTAGCAGCACTGAAATAAGAAAAAAAAACTATTTGCATGTTATCACTATATTGAAAACCTTTACTGACTCAAACCCTCTGGTGCATTACTTGCATTAACATTTTCAAGACAGTTTAAAAACAGAATTATTCACGTGCAATTTCAGGACCTGAATTCAAGAGAAGAGTACACCTGAAAATAATGGGAACTGCAAAGATTCTTTGGAACAAGTCAATGAATGGGTTACAACAAGGACATTTAACTCTTCATGAACATTAACCTGTATTTTTATTTGCACTGTAAAAACCTAAAGGGAAATGTATTCTGTAAACTAATTGATTCTTTTTTCACTTTATTAACAGTTTTGTCTAGAGAACATACTAATACTCTACCTTACAAGCAAAAGTGAGACTCTTATAAATAAAATTAAGTACACCTATTAATCATCAAAATTCCTTTCACATTTTCAAGTCATTATCTTACATACCATGAATTCCTTCTCTACACTGAAACTTTGACACTTACAGTCTAAATCTTAAATTGTCACTGTGAACATAGTATATTATCAGACTGTATGAATCTTGATAATGCACTTCTCTTTCTTGCTTTTTAGTTCCCCATGTGTCAGCTGGAGTGTAATTTATCTACTGATTTCTTTGTAGGAGTCAAGTAACTGAATCACAGAAATTCTGAGCTCTTCTTCAAACTCTGCCCCTTATTTCCTGTGTGACTTCAGACATGTCCCTTAATCTTTCTTGACTCCATTTCCCCTTGTAAAAATATCAGCTGTAAACCATTCTCTTATTTTTCCTTCTTTCACCGAGATGACTGCTGTTCTCCCACCCTTACACATTCGCTACTGAAATACAGGCTGTTAGAATGCTGCACTGCAGATTACAGATATGTTCATGCAGAAATACCTGAGCTAGCATTAACGTAGGTATCTCAGGTGTGGCAAGCAATTACAACTAATTACAACTGCATGGGAACAAATCTCCAAGAAAGAGCATGTGAGCCAAAATCTACAGTGCTGCAGATTCACTGCCAGAGGTATTTATCTATATTTAACAAAGAATCAAACTGATTAGGCCACTATACTTAAAAATAAATACTAAAAATACAGAAATCTGAAAAACTGGAGTATAATCAAATACTTCTAAGAAGATTTCAAGAAAGACAAGAGAGACCTAGCAGAACTACATGAATGAACATGAAACAGAACAATGAAAAGTTCTGCTTAAATATTCTATGTATGATTAATAGCATAGAAATGAATATTAAAAGGCTGTTTTGTCCATTCCATGAATGGTGAGTATTCATCTCTAGTTACCCCTACATTGGAATATAATGCAGAAGCTCATGGAAAGAAAAAAATTAACACGCACATCTTGATCAAAGACTGAGAAGCCTAGGAATATATTGTTCAGAATAAAGACAGACGATAAGGAAACAAAATCCACAGTATTTAAAGGGTAAAATGGAATACTTCCATGCTCTTTCTTATAATTATAAAAAAGCACATTTACTAAAGATGTATAGTAAGAGAAAAATGTATAAAAAGCTAATAAGAATAAAACAATTTTAATAGCCTTCAGAGGAACTCATTGTTGAAAGATATCATTCAGGCCAGTAACACGAAGAAAATTATGTCTCGTGATAACTTAGGTTCTTTTTTACTACTATCTTTTAGAAAATCACAATTTAAAGCATATGCTGACTATTAACTGTTAGAGTCAGGAGGTAAAGTAGTTCTGGAAGTAGCTGCCATAGGATATTTTTTTTCTTCTACCTTCCTCTGAGATATGCGGCATTAGGCATTGTCAGAAACAGAAGGCTATGACTAAAAAACTAGGAAACTCGTTTACCATGGTAATGTCTTTACACTTGATATACAAATACAAATGTAATAAAAATGTTTTTGAGAAAATTATTGTGCAATTCACATTAAGACAGTGCCATTCTAACAGCAAAATTAGAGAAGAAGGCTGCACATATGAGCAGAATTTCCTTGTAAGGAAAGCTTCAAGGGCAGAGGATAAATTAACTCAGAAGTTACTTCTGGTATTGCAGATTTTACTAATTAACAAGATCTTTGCATACTGAATTTTCACAGTCAATCTGCTAGCATTTCTTTTCTTTTTTTTTTTCTTTTTCGCCTGCATCTGACACCACAGCTAATCATCAGAACAAAACTTCAATCTACATCTGACAGTCACGTAGGCTGGCAGGCAACGTACAACATATTCTTAAAAAAATTACCCCCTTTCCCTGTTGTTTCATTTTAGTGGTTTACCCTAGCCTGATAAAGTAGAAAGAGGCATCTTACCAGCAAACAGAAAGTTGAATCTTGTATTTACTCTTGTTGTGAACTTAACCTTCTTACATTTTCCTTAACTATAAAAACGACTCATTTTCCTCAGTCATCTTATCTGGCACAAAAATGTATCAAACACATCAGAAGATTTATTGAATAGTGCTGAAAATGATCTTTGCAAATTTTAAAATGAGTGGAAACCCAAAGCAATTAATTATAACTGCCTTTTTTCATGACAATGAAATTAAATAGTAAATATTCCAAGTACTAACAAGAACTAAGGTAGCTTTCAAAGTGCCATTTCCATGGAAAATCTGAATGAAAATCCAGTATAAATTCTAATTAAAACCTAACCAAGCTAAACTCTGTATCTTACCTAGATTCCAATTATATGTGACAAATTGAACACTTGACAGATTTCAATTCCAATTCTATTTCCATCAGACTGATCCATTAATATTGAAGATTACATTATCAGAATTTGAACAATACAATTGTGCTTAAAATAGTTAAAATACAAGTGGACTTAAAAATCTTACTCAAATGTCAGATGTTACATATATGGAGGAACAAAAGTACATTCTATCCTGTTCTGTCATTATTTATAGATTAATGGTAACAAAAAATTTCTGGAGGCGGATAACACCCAACTGTTGAAATCTTGTTTTTTTTAAATGTGACATAAAACTCCAAAAGTCTGTAGAGTATAATTTTCATCACAATGTCACCCACCTTTCAAAGGTCTCAGTTCAAGGTTTTATAAAGGAGAAGGAATCCTTGATTACTATATGCAGGTCCTGCCATACAATAATTTTTTCATGATACTTTTGATTCCAGTCAGTTATTTGTGTAATAACACATTTGTCTATATGTTTCTAACTATTCTATCTATACAATACTATTTTTAAAACTGAATCAAACAAGTTTATCCTACCAAATATAAGTTATCATCTTTGAAAAAATCAAAGTAATGTTTAAAATACTTCAATTACTAGAATGCATTGCCAGTTTCAACATCAACTAAAAAACTTAAATAAACTGGTTTGCTTTCATTTTTCACACCACTCAAGCACTTTTCATTTTCAGTTACATTTTAGTAAGGGGGTTATTTTCATTGGCTACAGAATATACTCAAAATTATGTTCAACTGTTGCTCTCCAGTTTTTCCCATATGGTTAAGTCATACTCCATGTTAACACGCTTTCTGAACTCAGAATTTCAAGTCCAGCAATCAACTATACTGCTATATGTCTAGGGAAATGAACAAATTGTTTAGTTTGATTTTCTTAACCAAAGTCTAACCACAAAACAGACAATAAAGTAATCATCCTATTTTAGGGTTAATGTCTAGAAATCTTTTTTTCTGCCATTTTTCTTGTAGTACCAGTATCATTTTTTCCCCTGTCACTCACACAGAAAAAGTAAACATAAAGAGAGATATTCATACAAACAACCAAGTAGAATACATATACACACACACTTATACATAACCTAATATATCTTATTTTTAGATGGATAATACCATCTTCTTTTTCAATTAATTGATCATTTATTGGGGGAATATACATTATAAGCAATTGTAGAGTGCTACAGACATTCTTCAGTCATTTATACTAGATTTGGCAATATCTTACCATGGAAAACAATGTACCTTTATTGGGTAAACATGTCTATCTCAGGAAAGACAAAAAATGAAGAACAATTAACCAGTGCTGTAATCTCTGAAAAACTAAAACATGTGCTTATCCAAACTCATTCAGTCAGTCTATACCAGAAAATAGACCACCCCTCTTGAGTATACCCAACAATTCCAATTGGATTAGCAAACCCATTATTTCATTGGTTATCAAAAATTTGTACACTTTGACATACAGTAATTTATTTTATTGTTTATGGACAAATCAAAACTCAATGAAGTCAGTGCCTGACTTCATAAAACTTTAGATGAAGGCCAGTAAGTGGAGTGCAGTAAATCATTCAGGGTTTATGAAATATATTTCAAATTGAAAAGATTTTTTTTTTAATCTGAATAGTTTTAGACAGAAAAGAAGAAATTTAAATTACTTTTATTTTGTAATTGATGAAAAATTACTAGAGCATAAATAAGGAATCAAATTTTTCCCCTTCTATATAAATAGATGCTGAATTTGAATGAGATATTCTAAAAATACTGTACAAAATAAAGTGAAGAAAAGGAAAGTAACATCCTTCTTTTCTAAATAATGAAGAATGGACTTAACACTCAGTGTTACTTTGAATACAGGCTATATAGCATTTTGGGGGAAAAGAGAATTCTCTAGAGTGGGGTTTTTATATCCTACTTTCTTTCTGCTGACGCTGGACATATTACATTCTGGGAAATTTCCTAAGTAGCTGTTGAATCAAAAATGGAAGGAAAAGAAGATATATGGTATTTTATCTAAAATGAAAAATATGGAATTTAATTCAATTACCATCTCCCCAGGCCTCTACTGGTATTTTGTCAATGTTTTAACTGCTTCTGCAGTATAGATTTTAATACATGTAAAGAGAAAAAAGTGCTGGGTTTATTAGTAGTGTTATGTTTCATTAATTTGTGTATCTGGATTTTAACAAACTTTAAAATAAAATAATTACAATTTAACTATTTAATATATTTATTTATTTTTAGGACTGACCTTTCAAAAGTCTACTTAGTATCACTTGCTAGTGAGATTATGTGTGTGAATGTTGTGTTTGCCCCTACCATTTTCCATATGCTCTGCCTCACCAACACTGCCATCCGGCGTAGTCCTTTCGTAGTTGTCCTCTGGGAGTGGAAGGGCACCCAGTCTTGGCCCTGATGAACTCTTACTGCTTGGTGTTTCTGACTCCTCCAGACCGCTGTCATAGCAACTCTGCAATGACCCTTGATGTGGGTCCTGAGGCTGACTCACAACAGAAAACGTCACTCTACGAAATGGCTGCAAGAGAAAAGATTCTGAATGTCACTGAAAAGTTCAGTCTATGAACAACTGATTCTCAAAACATGACTTAAGCAAACTAGTATTTCAACATTTACTCATTAAACAATTTTGTCTAATTTAAATCAAACAGTAAGTACAGTCCTGAAAAGACCACTGGACAGAGTATCTGGGGTCTTTTAGTGTCATAAACAGTCTAGAACCATCATGCAGTTTTGTATAGACTCCTTTCAAGCAGCTGCATAAGCTAAGCAAACTATTTTACAATTATTTATAAATTCTGTTCAGTTTCCCTTACTCAATAGTAATAATTTGAATGGAGTTTATATCAGACTGCATAAAAGTACTTGACAGTATGTATAAGAGGGTATGGGTGGGTATAAATGCTCACAGGTAAACTATATTGTGGGAATTGGCAACATAGTAACACATCCATAATGCTTCTTTAAAATCATTTCTTGTGGTTTTAGAAGCTAGTTGACACCAAAAAGTTGGGGGGGGGGGGGGGGGGGGGGATGAGGAGAGAGAAGAAGGGGGAAATGGGAAGGGGAAGGGAAAAAGAAGTACGAGTTCAGTCTCTTAGCTTCTTTGCCATAAAATTCAGTGCCTGGAGAAAGGGTGTGTTGCCAGCTAACTTAATAAAGTCTTTAAAGTACTGCAAGCACAGCTGACACCACATGTTTCCACTGGGACCGTACAAACATAGATTGTTATAGATTTGTATTCATTCAAAATGACAGATATTACTGTTGCTCTAGAAGTCTACACGCTGAACTTTGGCATTTGTGAATATTCCAGGAAGTGGGAGAGTTGATCCTTCAACATTTCTGAGGACACTAAAGGCAGGCGGGATATTCAGTAAGAAACTAGTGGATTCTCCTAGGATTTAAACTGCACTTCAGCAGTAATGATACATTTACTGTTAACAAGGCTAGAAAAACACAGAAAAGCATCTGATATTCTAATAAAGTACCTAATTTCACCACGTAGATTTGTATGTCCAAATACTGTGTACATATTATATACATATTATATATTATATGTATTATACATGTATGTAAACACAAATAAATGTGTTTACATACATACATAACATGTGCATGCAGATATATACATATTCTAGAAAGCACCTTCTAAAACAAACACCAACTGATCCTTTTTATAAGACACTCTGCAGACGTCCCTGTGTTTAGAATGTGAGGTCTGAGGGTACTGCCTGTCTTCATATTCAGATGTGTTTCCAGCACTATGTTAGAATGAGACATAGGCATGCATCACCCCTACTGGCACCTCTCGTCACACTATAAAGTGGAAACGTGTATGCACAACAGAAGGGAAGAAACAGCAACTACAGCCACTTATACAAGTCCTGATAAACAGAAGTCCACATTACATTTAGAAGTAGAGGGCTGGAGTTTCAATCATAATTAGTATTTTTACAGTTTTGTTAAGATATAATATTCAATGCTGATGATAAAGAGGCAGAACTACAAATATAACACTAAGCCTTCTTGGCACAAGTAGATCAGAACTTTATAAATGTGAATGTTGCTATAAATATGAGAAAATTCTAAGCTACAAGTCATGATATTCTTCTAGTGAGTCTTTGACCTTTTAAAGTTTCCTATTCTTCAGCTGGAAAGTGCTTTTATAGCAATTTAATTTAAGGCTTCATAATATATCAAATGCGAGGAGAATAGAGGAGCAAAACAAAAGAATGGAGAGCACAAATAACGCAGATTAAAAGAGCACATTAAAAATAGACTTGCTGCTCCTTTCACTGAAGTATGAGGAAACAATATAAATCATACAGGAGGATTAAAACTGCTAGGTTAAGACCCTAGATCTACTATATACAACTTTAATATTTTTCCCTGTAGATTCTCAGTAAGATCTTTCTCTTCCCCAAGTACTCAGAAGGAAGCCATTTGTTGAGCTGCACAAGAATTCTAAAACCTTTCCAACTGACTTTAAATCATGATGGAAGGACAAAGACCTTTAAAATAACATGTCCCACAAAATATGTGTCATTTGCATTACACTTTCATATTTTAATAGGTTGTGTACTGTATTACTGACAATTTGCACACATTAAATTACCTCAGAGAAATAACTAAATCAATGTGAAGATCAAGTATATTTATCTAAGCTATAGTTTTAGAGGTGAACAACCAATTTTCTTCCATCATTTCTTTCATTGTTGTTTTTGCTTTTGGAAACAATCATTTCCTTTCTTGTGCTCTCCACAGGTTGACTTCTAAGTATATAAAAAGATGCCAGACAAAGACAGTACTTCATATCTTGCAAGCTGGCTCTGCTGTTTCTTTCCAATTTGACTATTCTCAGATCAGCCCAGTAACTTGAACAAAGCTGTAGTTCTGGGACTGCATGCAGAGCTGCAGTCCCTCCTGCTTGTTTCCCAGTCTGCTTGCATTTGCATACATACGGCATGCTGGAGGTGCCCCTACATTTACCCTGCTTTATCATTGCAGAGGTGTCTCTTGCAGCTGCCACCATGCACCCAGTGGTGCCCACCCCTGCCCACCGCTTCCTTACTTTTTGATTTCCCTCCACAGCCATTCCTAGTTTAAAGATCTAGAAGTGAAATCCCTTTCTCGCAAGACCAGCTGTTGTTTCCTCGGGGTCTATCTGCTCCTTCCCAAGCCTTTCAGTGTCAAAAACATCACCTGGTCCCACATGCTCTTCACCCTCTCCCATCAGAGACATGTAGCCACCCCTTGATACAGTCAATGTGATCCCTAGCACTGTCACCAGTGCCCAGGTGGATGAGGAGCAAGAGTTGATAGTCTGAAGGTGAATAAGCCTCAGGAGTCTCTCCAAGCCATCCTGCATCTGAGCACCTAGCAAACTGCAAATCTCCCTAAACATCAGGCTAGGTCAGTAGATGGGGACTCTATGCCCCTGGAGAAGAGGGTCTCTGATGCTTCCTCAGGCAGAGTTTCCCAGTGCAGATGAAAGAGCTGTCTGCCCTGTGTTGCAAGAAATCACAAACCTACAGTCTCCCCCTTCTTGGCAGGCTCCCCAGTGAGCACACTCTCTGGCTGTAACATATTCTGTGCAGTCAGGGGATCAGGCTCTATGGGTGGTATATGGGTATATATACACAGTATGCTAAATAGTATTTAGTGGCAATACATATATATGCTTGGAGTGGAAGAAATCTGCTTTCAGTTAAGGCATCTAGGTATGTAAGGAATATTCGTATACTAGTTCTCAACAGGAAACTGTATTTTGCTTTAAAACAAGATCCAGCTTAAATCACACAGCTTATCTTTGAAATGACAAGCTTTTGTGGAATCACACATACAGGCAAGAGTGATTTGTACATTATCTCCCATATTAAATATTATAGAATATTAGTAAACATACTTAATATGTATTGGTAAGCACATGTGTAGCATATACATTTCAGAAAAAAAATGAACAAAGTTAGCAATAACAGGTGCAAGACCAGCAATTTTTAAAGTGTTTAGCCAAGTTCCATTTTCAGAATTTGCTTTTTACTGACAATTTATGATAGCTAATGTATATATTAAAATGGATCCAAAACTTCCACTTGACTAGAGTTAAAGATATACATTTTCACTGATCATACTGATGCTACAAAAATAACTTTACAAATCCTTGTTTTGGTCAGTACTTAGGCTGTGAACTGTTTGACAGACCAAACCATCATGTAATGAGACACTGTATGCTGTAGCTATATATGCATCAATTACTACTAAGTTCTGGACCAACGATATAAACTTTGAGAACCTCACACAATTTGGATTTACTTAGACCTTGTCCCACAGGTTATTCCTGAATATCACAGTATAACTCAAGTAAGGAATTAACTGCTAGAGATACTGTGACAAGTTTAGAAAAGTTGCAAATTAAGGAGGCAATGCTCATAATTTCCCACAGACAGCTGCTTTGTTCGCTTGTTACCAAATTCCTTGAGAAAGCATAAGAAGGTCCATTTGAAAGGCCCTATAGACCTATATGTATATAGCCATGTGATGAACTGGTAACTCTCAGACTCCCAGTGAACCACAGGCCACAGTTTAGGAACCACTGTTTAAAAGATGCTAAGTACCTTTGGGTACAGATTACCTCTGAAGTAGTAAAGGTAATGCACTGCAAATCAGAGCTAAGCTCAACAGAACCTACCCTTGAAATATGAAGGTTCTGCCCCTTATTCAGGTATCTCCTAGGAAAATCACACCTGCACTGTAGGTAACTGTAGATAACTGGAGAGCATGATGCTTAGAGACACTGGAAACCTCGAAGAATTCAAGGGTGGGATGCAAAGCCTATCGTAAATAGTTACAACATACCTGAATAGTGGTCCTACTTACAAAGTATTCAAAAGACTAGTTTGGGATAACCTCTTTGAAATTTCACATTAGAGACAAATATTACCACTCTCTCTTTAGGGTTTTGCTTAAGGTTTTTATGGTTTCATTTAGTAAATGTTCCGCCTCCTCTTTCAGATATAATCTCGTAGCCAAGACACACTGCACCATAAACACTCTACATCATCAGCAGTTACTACAAGAACCAGAGGGATGCAACTTAACACTGGAATTAAAAGAAACCATCACAAATTTTAAACATTTCTAACCCTTTTTCCATTTTTCTTAAAATCTGTCCTCACTAGATCACAAGCATCAAACACCTGGTTATCACATTAATAGTAGTATTGTCAATTAAAGTATGTTTTGGAAACCAGTATCAAGAATGTAGGACCCTCCTATTTCCTTTCCCATACTCTTTAAAGAATATATGTTGTTCCTAGATGACATATAGAGAAGAATATACAGGACAGTTGCAAAACTGGATTGTTTTATAAATAAGGCTGAAAATCCATAAGAATATCATGAATTATTCTCTAAACTAAGAGAAATTTGACATGCCTTTACTTAGTTATTAATAATGTGCTTTAAAACAGATCCAGATGTTCATCTTGCTTTTTTTTTCTCAAGTGCTGAACTGAGTAGGAATTATCTGACACGAAACTAACACAAGTAACATTCAGTTCAGTAGAACCCATATAGCGCATTCCATGGAATATTAATGAGTATGATATAATGCTGGTGAAATCTTTTCCCAATGAATGATGTACATGTTTAATTGTTATTCTGCAGCATTAATTACACTTCTACTGCCAGTATAAATATCACAGTTCTGACTTCTATATTGCATTACTTCTGAGAACCAAGTCTTCTTTGGCAAATGTATTGCTAAATTTGAGTTCATCATGTCTCATGGAATAACACCATGGCCTGTGTTTGCTGACTAAAAGAAACAGATATTGATAATAACACGTTTTATACCTATGTAGTTAACAAACACTGCATCTGATGAATTTAATGGATTTTAAGAACGGAAAAAATTGGATATCCTTACTGCATTTTACAGTAACACCATATATAAAACACCATATACTTTAGGTAGTATAATTTGAATAAACATAGCAATAGACAGAACTGTGGGTCATAAATGACACTGATTTTTTATATACTTGGAAAATTAAAGCGAGAATTTAATTATGGTACACATTTTTACAATGACAAATGATTATATCTTAAAGTTGATAATACGAAACTATAGGATTGCTAAAAAATGCCTCTGAAAAGGGCAATGACCTGTACTGTATATAAAACATAGGAGCCCTTTAATTATTACTAACATGAACATTTGAAAGTTAAATGAAATTTAATCCCTATCAAGAAAATTATGAGCACTAAAATGCTGATACACAATAAATGATATTTATACATCAACTGCTATGAATGCAAAATAAAAACAAACAAACAAAATGTAAACAGGATTTTTTTTTCCTATGCAGCCTAATCTTTGTTTAGATCCCAATTGGTGAAACTTTTGAGGTTTTAAAGAAAACACTATAGTAATGAGACAAACTGAAGAGAAGAAGGATAGATATCAGGAATAATATCTTCAAAAAGTTAGTGGTAAAATACTGTTTTTCTCTGGCACTTATTGCAATGTCAGGAACAAGGATTTAAACCATGCTGTAACCAGGAGAAACAGACTACATCCTGAATTTGTTTCCATTGATAACATTTCACAGAAAAACTGGCATGAAAAATTTCCAGGTGCTGACGAACTAAGGCACATGCCCATGTGGGGAGAGGAGAGGGTTATGTTTAGCTTCATCCGTTTTCAGTCCACAACATTAACACAGCTCCATCTGCCAGAACTGTGAATGAACATGGTAGAGCTGCTTTTACGCAAATAAGCCCACTAGTTTTCAGTTTGTCTTTCCTAGCAAAACAGCAATCCTTAGCCTTTACTACTTTCATAGCAATCATTAGTAACGATAGTCCTTACTGGATTCACAGCAAACACCACTTTATAGGAATGCAAGAGATCTGATTATTTTCTCCCTTTGAAGGTTGATTAATTTTCTGGTAACAGCATGTAGAATTATTCCAAATTATATCTGATCATGGAGATGATCAGATCATGGAGAAAAAAATGCACCATTGCAATATACCCCAAAGGTAAATCACCAGTTCTTCCTTGTTTCAGCTGTACTTCATGAACCAGATATTTTCTTTTCCTCTCACCAGCAGAACAAAAACTTCTGCAATGCCAAATACTGACTTATTCTGTGGTACAGAGCTTATCATAGTCTGCATTGATTAACTCTTCTTTATCCAAGCTAGAAAGTAAAATTGTATTTCAATTCATGACAAATCCTAATTTCAGAGGTAGGAATCAGAGACAGTCTGTGGATAGACTAGGTGAAAGCAATATAACCATATAGCTGAATAAGGCTTAATCGTGACACTTCTCCATTACGATAAAGATTTTCCTTTCATTTTCTAAAATTATTGTTTTGCATCTTATTTCCTGCTACTTCACATTGTTCAGGGATGATATTCTATCATAGTTTCTGTATAGAAATTATTATCAGTTCGGTAAATACAGTTGGTTCAAATCCTGGTTCACCTGCTTCAGCGGCGGGGTGGAATACTCAATTCTTTTTATGGTTAATTGAGAGCGAGGGTTTTCACCCTTTCTCAGCAAGTTACCTCACTATTGATTCTGGATACAAAGTGGATGCTCTAAAGTGTAACAAGGGACAGTTACCAATTTTCTCTCTTCATTACTTAGCACTTGGATAAAAATAGCAAGATTCTATCAGGCCTCCCTGCTGCTGCAACACATTCATCTCAACAGCACCAGGATTTTGAAAAGATTTTAAACAACTGTAAAAAGCGATCCAAGAAGCAACTTAATATGTTGAGAAGCATAAAAAATTAGCCCAAACCGACTACCAAGCTAAAGCAAGATACATTGTTTTAAATAGTTCTACTAGCTCACTCAGTATTAGCATGGGCATTACCCAAAACCCAGGAAGATCAGCAGTTGAAGTTCTTGTTTTTCCCTAACTCTCATATTGGATGACTTCCCACTTTAAAGGGCGCATGATGTCTTCAGCCATGATTTAAGCTGGCCAAATATCTATCTAGCTCAGATTTTTCACTGAACCACAGAACAGTTTACACTGAAAGGCACCACTGGAGATCACCTAGCCCAACCTCCCCGCTTAAAGCAGGATTACCAAGAGCACTTTGCCCAAGGACATGTCTGGTCAGGTTTTGAGTATCTCCGAGAAAGGAGACTCCACAGCCTCTCTGGGCACATTGTTCCAATATTTTGCCACTCTCATAGCAAAGATTTTTCTTATATTTGAATGGATTTTTTTTATTATTATTTTTTTTTTTGTATTAGAGTTTGTGCCAAAGCACAAAAAGCACTGGTGATGAGTCAAACCTAAATAATGTTATAATTCCATTTAGCTTCACAGAGTCAATCAATGTCAAGACTAACACGGCAACTGTGAGATACATATAGGGTAGATCTGAAAAAAAAGCAGAAGAGTTACATCAACTCATCACATAAATTCAAAGTGTTTCTTTAAGCCCTTGAATTTTGATAAAACATGTCATTATCTTTTTCTTTCTATTCATTCTTAATTGCTGGAAGCTTGTTGAAAGACAAACAAAATATTAATGAACAATTACTATTCTGCATGAATAGATTCAACCCACACAACTCTTTCCCCCATTCAAATTACATATTTGTACTGTTCTAAGTTTCTACCGTTGTGGTTAATATAAAATTGGCAGGAAATTAAATTAAACAGGCATTATTTTTCAATGAGAAGCCTGAAAAACCCGAGACAAGTACTACAACAGGAGGGAAGAATAGAAGAAACACACTGATAAGAATAACCAACTTTTTCATTTAAATTCAGCAAAAGGCAGTAACAATTGCAATTTCAAACAAGAGTTGAAAAAAATTAGAAATATTTTGATATTACAAACTAGCTAGCATCACCTGCAACAAAGGGAGATTAGCCCAGCCATCAGGGAAGAATGCTACAGACAGCAGAAGCACTCTCCATCATCACTGCCCTCACTCTTGGTAGCGTCTTTGTTAATTTGAATTGCAGTTGCATGTGGGCTCCTGGTCATGAGCCACAAGCATGTTTTGTTTGTTCTGTATAAACAGGAAATACAAATTCACTAATATCTATTTCCCTAAGCACAAGGGTACATGTTGAGATTTGATATTCAGGGAAAATATTTCAGAATGCATTTTACATTACAGGCATCTATTCTGTAGCATCCAAACATATTTTTCCTTTTAAGTTCAATGCTTTTCCCAAATATCTTATCTCACTGATCATCCAGATTTGCCTTTCCGAATCATGACAATTATTTCTGAGCAGCCTAAAATCCTTTACATTCACCTGGCTATGATCATTAAGTAGATTCCTAGTTACTTTCACTTCTGTTACAAGTCAATAAACAAAAACCATGCTTATTATTTCCATCAACAGAGAAGACACTAAAAATATGAAAAGCATCCCTGTCTCAAAGACATAATACTGTTTTATGACAGAATCCTCCTATCAAAATATAGCACACAAGTTCACTTACAAAAATTAAGCAAGATTTAGAAGGCTTTTAACAAAGCCAATATTCTTATCATTTCGCAAGAGCTCTTCTTGGTACCTATTGAAAAATGAGCATAAAGAAACCAAGAACAAATGAGAATCTGTGGCAGAGATGGTCAAAATAATTCCGTTATATTTTCGCCTGCTCATGAAAATATATTTATTGTCAAGTTATCATGTCAGTATCCCACTGTTTGAGAATTGTTAAGAACCAGCCATCTGTGACCCTGAAGCACTGATATTTCTGCTACAAGAAAGTAGTGGAAGCAACACTTTGTCTTCCCAAGAACAAATAGGACATGAAGTAAGATTTCTATCCCATTTTATTCTATTTTCTTTAAAAAGGGGTTGTCCTAAATCTTTCATGTAGATTAAGCACAACTTCAGTGGATCTAGATTGTTTTTCTGAACTCATTCATTAGATTTCAGTATTCCACTCCAACTCTTTCTAAAAAGTTCCATTAAATTTTTCTGAGTACATTTGTTTGACTAAAATGTATTGTTAACATGGAGGAATAATATCTATTTAGCTAATTGTCATTCAGGTACCTTCTACTTGCTACTTCTATCTTCATAATGGCTAACACTTTCTTCACTTCTCAACTTTTCTGTGACCGGATCATTGTCTTTTCTTGACATCTTTGGAAAAGGTGGTTTTCCTGGAGTTCTTTTGGTTTTGTTATTGTTTTACTTTTTTCTTTTCTTCTGCCCATCAGCAGAGAATTTACTAGTCCAGGGTTATCAGTTCACAGAGATTGTTAATTCTGTTACATCCTAACTCACAGCTTACGTACGAAAAATTTTTATCTCATCTGTTTTCTACACTGTTAGAGCATATTCTAAATTTTCTCATTGTCTCAAATATTATTCTCTGAAAAAAAAAACAACTACCCAACTTCCATCCTTCATTCATTATTAATTATGCACACATAAATACTGGTCCCACTGCTAATCAGTGCAATACTGCTCAGTTCTTTCCATGCCCACAACTAGCCACACACTCTGCCCCACGCTTGCCCTCTTTTTAATTTACAATGGTACTGTTACCTGGTCCCTCATTCTAAGTAATATTCCTATCTACCTACTCTTTCTTTACCCTTAAAAATTACACAGATTTGTTGTGTTCCCCTCCATCCCCCACCCCTTCACTGTATGAACAAAAATACAAACCCTAAAATAGAGTAATTCTCCTGAAAGAGATCTGCAATGAGAAACATGGATATTTTTGATGTACACACAGTAGTAAAGAATTTTCTGAGGCTTGCAGTAATTCTTGTGTTTTTAGAAAACATCCTATCATCTCAACCATGCAGATATTTGGGTTGAAATCCTGAGCAGCTTCTCTTGAAACTGGAATATTATTAAAATAATGTGCTCCAAGGAAAAACAATATAACTCTTTAGCCTAGTTATCAGGCACTATAAAGCCCTAAAATGGGATGTGCAAGTTCGGAGTCCTACTTCCAAAGTTATATATGCAAAGCTGCCCTTAGAGAAAGGATAAGACCAGAAAGACTGTCCACACACATTTTTGTAGGATGATGATCCTTTTGTTGTCTGTGGTCAAAGTGGGTCTAAATGAGATGTGATAGATAAAATGAATCCAATTAAGCAATACTAATATACATGTATATATCATTTGAGGTCCTGCACACATTCTATTTCATGTAAGTATGCATACATATATGTATGTCCACGCGTGTACATATATATATATATATATATTTATAACTACGGAACAGTTCACAATAGACGTACATGGTCTATACAGTATTGTATTATAACTCTTCATTAAAATTTTAGGTCAGATTAGGTATGAGCTATAGAAATTAATCTCTTCATCGTCCCCAAATAATGCACCTCGCTATCCTTGGAAGAACTACTCTGAAGCAAGTAAGTTGGACTCTTTTGGAATCCAATTAAAATGACGGATGTCAGCTAAAAGCATACCTAGATAGCTTGAACTAACAGGAGCTCAGTTTACAGGATCAGACTAAAGCTAGTCCAAAGAAAATACAAAAAACATACAGTATAAAAACAAGCCTCAGTACCCACAGTTTTACCACACAGGTCCATTTCTATTGTGCCATTATTTCCTAATGTAGGCATAGACTTTTTAGAATTTTTTTGTATGTTTTGTTTTTCTGCACAAAGAGAGGCTTATGTCCACATTTGTCAGAATGCCATTGAAATCACAGATCCAGATAGCTAAAGCATAAACAAACCTTTCAAAACGCCAAGGTTTAGTAATAAGAAAGCATTGATGCATAAGAAGTGAAGTATTTCAGAATGTAACTTCTTCTAAGTAATGAAAAATATCCTGCTGTTGAGATGAAACATTTTTAATACATTGCTATTAGACCACAGTATTCTATATAGAACTCATTAGATAAATTGGGAAAAAATAGCTATCAATAAAGATTTGAATTATTAATGCATACATCAAATCCAAGTGGAACTTTTTAGTCCTTAAACCTCACCTTTTGATTGACTTTACCTGCCATCATTATTAAAAAGATTAATTATTAATACTATTGAGAATATTCTCTTTTTAATGCCTGTTCACAAGAGATGCTGGACAGCGTGAATGAGAGTCATGATATCTAATCTTAGGAAAATTCAGCAATAACTCCTAGAAGAATAGGATCAAATTCTAAATATACATTAATATGTAAGTCAGGCATTTCAAGTCTAAAACAGCAGGTATGTAAACACAGATTTTCATGCACTTTCTGGGAGATTAGGAATAAGCATTTCTTTTTACTGGTCACCAAAACTGTATCAATGATGACATATTTTGCAACATATGCAGTCAAACTGTTTTCCAAAATTAGGTAATAGGCTCGATTTTTTTAGTATTATTATGCATCATGTAGTCCCTTATATCTGTTTACTGTTCATTCAGCTAGACTGTCCAAATTGTTCTCTAAATGTATTAAATTTAGAAGTACATTGATTTTTGAAGGGTTGACTTAAGGACTGACACATTTTGTATCATGACCAATTAAAAAGGTATAAAAATCTAAGACAATTAACTATGCTTCTCTAGAGAAAGTGGAAGGACAAAAATATAGAAATATATCCCATCTAGGAAGATATTGGAAATAGGAAGAGAATGGAAATATTTTTCACTGAATATAAAGTAATTTAAATTACTTAACTTTTAGATCACTAAAGTTAGATCAAACAAATGATGTTCTTGGTGAATGCTGTAGCTATGCAACTTTTGTAATAAACATGCCACAGGTTCAGAATATAGGCCTTGAGATGGAAAATGGTTAGTTTTATTCATAAAATAGGTATTTGAAAATGCAGTACAGATTTAATGGGGGAAAAAGAGGCATGAATGAACATAATAATACAATTTAATTTTCATCAGGATTGCATACGCTTTCATTATGAAAAACAGACTGTTGGAAGAAATATATTTAGAAGAAGTAACTGAAGAGGAAAATGATAAAAAGGTAGTTACAGACAAAATAATAGATGAAGTCTGTGTCCAGAACTATACTCCAAGGTTAATCGCATAGACAGCCAAAGGTGTAAGTGTTTGTTGTTGTTGTTGTTGCTACTTTATGTGTTTGATTTTTGTATTTTACATTTCTACTGGAAAACCTTTAAACTGCTTTTACTGCAAAATCAGAATATACTTTTTCTAGGAAAATATTCAGTGTAGTGAACAATATAGAATTCAATGGCTACTTTAAAATACAAACTAAATGGAGATGTTTACAGACAATAAGTTAATTCCTAGAGGAATATCCCAAATACACAAATAAAAATACATTTTTCAAAAAGTAAGTACATCTCCTATTATGACCATCTGAAAAATTACACCTATTTCTTTAGGTTATTTTGTAATTGTCAGGGATGTCATTTGAAGCATATTAATTAAGTGAGAGCTGTTGAAATATGAAAATAGTCTTACATTTTACTTAAAATGTAAATAATTATTTGGGAATGTAGCTAATACAGTAAAGGTTCTTTAAACACACAGGTTCACTAGAAGTACTGGAATATTCATCTGCAAAATTGCTTAAAACCAATTTGGTACATAATTTTTACTGAATGAGAATGAAATGTAACAGAACTTTTTTTTTTTTTTTTCTCCTCACCAAAACCTGCTGGTGAAGTTGTATGAAAACAACTTTTAAATTGTGTTTTCTTAGAAAAATAAATCTGGTATGTGTTAATCGATACGTGCTCTAGCCAGTTAATAGTAAAAACATGACTTTGAAGAAAGGCAAAGACGTGACTGCCTGGAAAAGAACAGTGGGGACACTGCTAATTTCTTGGATGTGCATTCTTGTATTATCCTAAGACTAGATTTCTACATTTCATTTTCACATTCCAAATCAAAATCACTTTTATCTTTCACTTCAAACTCAGGTCCAAGAATGGTTTCTGACACCTTTCAGAAAGTCTCTTCTTAAGATTCTCATCTAAATAAAACCATTAAAGTTATGAAGAAAAATCCATTCATTATGCATAAAGTATTTTATAAAGTATATTGTAAAGCTTAAACAGAAAAGCATGGTTCATAATAAAAGTAGCCAAAACTCTGTAGTCTTATTTACCTAAGTAGCACCCAACTACAGATAGGCTGTAATAATCAAGCTAATTGAAGTATTCTGGAACTGCTTAGCATAAAGAATATTAAAAATATGGTTACACTTGTAACATTTCATCACCAATTTAACAAAGTTTAAGTCCAAAACATTAGGTGTGATAGTCATCAATATGCAATAACACATTAAATATGGAGACATATTTTCTTCTGTTGATGGATGGAGTGTACCTTTCAATGATGGCAACTACAGAATGGCGCAAGGATTCCCTGTCAAAAGATTCACAGAAGAGTTGAGGCTGGAAGGGCCCTCCAGAAGTCAACTAGTCCTGTTCCTTCCAAGACATTCTCAGCAGAGAAAAACTGTCTAATATTCATTAATATTTCTTTCTTTGCTTTTTTTTTTTTTTGTCATGGAAGAAACATGTATGAATTCTGATTATCAGTAACATATATTTACTAAAGCTGATGTTAGTTGCTTTAAGCATTCTGAAAATAAAGTTGTAGAAAGGAATATGGTCTAGGTTTAATATATGGCTGGTTTTCATTGCATGTGTCAAATACAACAGACAACAAAGGATTTATCATACAATTTTTATGTGTCTGATAAAGGGTGAGTTCAAATTACCGTTCATTACTACATTTTTATGTAGTCAGCAATCGTTCCTGTCAATCACATGTATACAGGCATTTTTTTGATCATAAGAACATTTTCAACATTGCCGATGAGTGCGCTGTTTGAGACTCAAGAAAGTTCTAAAACAAGTTCATGAACTGGAATTTGTTGTACTTTATTCCAGAGATATCGACCAGATGGGTAACTTTCAAGGTCATGAGGAAAAAGCAGCCTGATGGATTTTCTGAAATAAAACACAGGCCCACAGACGTGTACTGTGAGTGAAGGATGATTCGAAGTAGGCAGCACTGTCTCTTCAGACAGCCAAATTCATCCTTATTATGCACTCCCTCAAACACCCAGCTAAGAATGTGTTTAATGCTGTGACTGTAATTCAAGAGACCCAATCTAATGCTTTCTGTCTGTTCCAAAGAAGTTTTAAATATTAACATGTTATAAAAAAAGGTGCCAAGTGGAAATAAATCATCTGTTAGGTGGTGTCACATATAGACAAATACCAATTTTGCCCAACCACCTCTCATTTTCTCCACTACCAAAGAATTGTTAAGTACCAAAAAAAAGAACTGCTTTGGATACTTCATGTAATTTTATTCTTTCATTGTGCAGTGTCATGCAGAAAATAAAATGTAGGCTTTTGGATAATTAGATGGGATAATTACCAAAAAAAAAAAAAAAGAGAGAAATCATATTGTTTAGTCAAAACATAATTAAAATCAGTTTTTTTTTCATTCTAAAGCTTAGCTTTTACAGTAACATCATTTAGAAAGAAATTACAATCACATAATGAAAATATCACATCATTTCTAAAAGAATCATATAATGAAAATATCAAAATTCACCAGCAAAAACACTCTCTTTATTTAAAGTGGTCATTTTCCACAGGGTCAGGATGCCTGCAGGTTCTGATGAACCATGCTGTTAGGTTCAGTACTGGGATTCTCCTAGGAGATGATCGCGTTTATGATTCACCAGAGAAACAACTCCTCAAATTTTGCCTCTGAACACAGCAAAAATAGCCCTTCTGGCAAATGCATCCAGGCTTAAATCTCCACCTGTCTTCACATCTACATCATAAATTGTGTTGCAGCACGAAGTCACCTGAGCCAGTTCAAAAGGACTTATAGCAGAAGGCTGCTTGAGCTTCTTAAGCACTCTTTATCTCTATTCATACTACAACTTATAGATGAATGGGTGCAATTTCCACTTTGAACTTTGCAACTTTCAGGATTAATTTTCATTTTCTTCACGTGAACGGATAAGCTTACAGAGGTCAAATCCTCAGATGATATAAATCGATGTACTCTGGTCTGAACTTTAAGCATTTGCTCTTTCCCTACTTATACCAAGCTGTTTTGCTTTTTCCAAACGAAACTACATAATGGGTAACAATATTGTCATGGCTACAGATAGTGTGGGATCTATATTGGATGAGGCAGCATGCACTTTATAAAGCCAGCTGGCATTAACAGGAAAACTTTCTGGTCAATGCCCTCAAAAAAAAAAAAAAAAAAGGCACAAAAACAATGTATCAATCTCATCAACAACAGCCCTGTATTGCGAAGTCCAGAATTCAATGTAGCTCTTCCATTTGGCTGATTTCATTGCCGCCACTTGGCCATCTGGCCAAGAAAATTATTTAGCACTATATCAGCTTTATGTCTGTTACTTTCAAAGCACAAATATTTACATTTGAAGTTTGTCCAAATTCTCCTAGATAAGCGGTAGAAAAAGATGTTTCTCTTTTCAGTTCAGGACAAACAAAGCAGAAAGTCTGGGCAGATGTAGGAGAAAGAAATTTGGGGCTGAACTTCCTTCCAAAAAAAATGTAATACTTCAAGAACTTTAAGGAATTCAGGACTTGCACTACTTTAAAGTAGATCTGAATAAATTGATTATAATCTGTGTGTGACACTGCTTTCCTAGGTTGTTAAATATGATTATAGGTTATTGGATCAAAGGAGAAGTAAAATTGTGGTCTGTGTATAATTCAATATATAACTGTTACTCAGAACTAAAAATGGAACTGTTTAGAGGCAGTTAGATCTATTCACTGATTTTTTTATTTATTTCATACCCTCAAAGATGAAGCTGTACTTTCTTTAAGCATTATGTAAAAGGAACAGGGAAAGTACAAAATCTTTTAATTGCAAAACAATTAAATGGTGAACATGATTACTTTTATTGCAGCACTATTCATATACAAGGAAGAAAGTTGAAAGAAAAGAAAAAGGATGCTGGGAAGTCTCTATGTAATTCCTGTCTCATCACGAATTTAGTATTTTTGCTTTGGCAATGTCTTTCTCAAGTTTGTAGATTCAAGACAAGGACTAACCTTTTATCTTTCTATAGTGGTTACCCTGAGCTTGTAAGTAGACTTCGAAAGTTTAAGGAAGAGACTGCTGAGAGCAGACATGGGAAAAACACACAAATTCATGTTAGTAGTATTTGAATAACTGTAGTTATTGTTAGAGGCTGCAACAACCCTAAGAATCTAGAACACAGAGGATATTGCTGATTTCCATATTTATCATTTGTTATGTATTTTCTTGGAAATTAGAACAGAAACTTATGTAAATATCTAGTCAGTGACCCTAACAGAAATATTTGAACATATCACTGACATAATCCTTCCAATACTGCATATCATTATGCAAATGACCATTCAATTGTTTCAAAGTGTAAGTATCTACAAATAAATACAGTAAAAATAACAGGGTGAGGAGCAGATCATTAAGACATCAGAAAAACTAACTGTGTCCAACCTTCGGGAATATATTGTGTGTTTGCTTTTATCTCAGTAAAATTTGTAATGTATATATGTGCACTCAAAGCAGCTCAATTTCACTGATCTATGTAATAAGTAAAAGCAAAGTTTCTTTAGCTGCACAATTATGCCACTCATTTAGGTTTGAAAAGACCCTTAACAGATCATCAAGTCAAACTATCCCCTAACCCTACCAAGTTTACCATAAGCCATGTCCCTAAGCACTACAACCATACATCTCTTAAATACATCCAAGGATAGCAACTTCACCACATCTCTGGGCAAACTGTTCCAATGTGTAACTACCCTTCCCATGAAGAAATTCTTTCTCATGTCTAATCTAAACCTCCCATAGTGCAACTTGAGGTCGTTTCCTTGTGTACTAAAAGACATGAGGGAACACATATTGTTTGGCCCTATAATTGCATCATCTAAATTTGGCACGAACAGATATTTTAAGACACACACAAAAACACCTGATAAGACACATGAAAAACAAAACAAGGCTTAGAGTGTTGAAAGACTATGCTATTTGTTTAAATTTGTTAAAGCCCAAGAAAATTATGTAAGAGATTTTATGTTCCCTTGCTTTTCTATTCCATTTTAATTCATATGAAGAAAAACTCTCCTTTTAGGCATAATAAATATCTGAAATCTTTCCTATATAGGTAAAAATGGAGTTCTAGTAAATGTGTATTTCCATGAAACGAAGTGTGTCTGTTTTTAGTAATGTATTTTTCAGTAACACCGATATTTCTAAATGCATTATAATTGAGCTGAATTCTTTTATCTGCAAGTAGTGTGATACCAAATATGTCATTTCAGGGCAGAGAAAATCAAGACAAGTTTAATTCAGGTTTTGTGAAACAGTAAGGAAGGGATTTTGAAAGACTTCAAAATGGAATATTTTGCCTTTTTCATTCAGAATTTAGCTGGATTTCAAGATGAATTGAACAAATCATTTTATAAAAGGTAAATACTTTCCAGAACTATTTTGTTAATTCCATCTTTTCCTCCTACGAATTAAGTTTTCACTTTGGTAGGAGGAAAGTGTCTTTTCAGATTTTATTTTTTTTTGTCTCCTTATTCTCCCTAAGTGGAAAAACCCTACAGGTCCATAAGGTACCAGAACTATTGTATTTTTATGATCCCTGCACCAACCCACATGCTACAGACCTAATGCATTGAGATTTCCCGGATATAAAATCCCTCCCTACTGAATCCTACAGACAACAATCTTCCACAAAAACTCATTTTGAATGTACACATATAGACTTTAGGAAATTTCTTATATTTGAACGTACCCCCATGGCGTAAGTGTATTTACGCAAAGCATCATTTGTGTAATCCTTTCCTCATATTCACCATTTTTGTGATTCCCATCTTCTTCCTAACTGAAACCTTCTTAGTATGTCAGATATGCTGGTCTTTGGGCCAGCTGCTAGAGGTTACAGTGGCCATAATCCAGCTGGTGACCTTTTCCCTTTTGACAGATGAACATACCTGTCAGAGAATCTAAGATTAGTTTGCAGTTTAATATCAAGTGCAAAGATATGAGAGGGATGAATTGCTGTTGTGTGCTTCTGCTACCTCAGATCCATGTTACAAGGAATCACAGAATGACTGACGTCCTGGGGCCTCTGAAGGTCATCTTGTCCAACCCACCCAGAGCAGGCTGCCCAGGACCATGCACAGGCATCTTCTGAACATCTCCAAGGAGGCAGACTCCACAGCCTCATTGGGCCACCTGTGCCAGCGTTCAGTCACCCTCGCAGTGAAAAAGTGTCTCCTTGCATTCAGACAGAACCTCCTGTGTTTTGGTTTGTGTCCACTGCCTCTTGTTTTGTCTAGGATCCTGCTACCCTGGGCTACGTTAAGAAGAATATTGCCATCAGGGAGGTGATCCTGTCCCTCTAACTCAGCACTGGTGAGACCACACCTGGACTGTTGTGTCTAGTTCTGGGCTCACCAATACAGTAACAAAGACAAAAGCATAAAAATAAAAGGATATCAGGAAATGAGTAAATCAAATCAATCAATCAATCTGACTACCCATCTGACTACCCTATTTCTTGCCAAGTATTATTTTGTTAATAAAACAACTAATGGACTCTGTGGTTTTGGACTGAAGTAAAGCCCTTATGAGATCTAACAGAAAATACTAAGCAGTATTAAATATGCAAGTATGCTGACATAAAAAGCACTTAATATGAACAAGCTCAGATTATTTCTATGAGCTCAGAGGACTTCACAGATAAAACTATTTTAAACATACAGCAATATTTATAGACAAATCATTACAGATTACTTCATCAAGGAATAAATCCAAGCTGAGAAAAGCAAAGTGATTTCTCCTTGTATAGGGCTCACATTTTTCTGTCCAGAAAATCTGAGTACATTCAGTCTCCTGCACGTAGGCTGTGAGCGTAGGCTACCGAGCCATACTGAGTCTCATATAACTGAACATATACAACTCTCCCACATGTGAGGAATGACCTACCACACACTAATTCAGACCAGTCTGGAATAATCCAAGTCACTGTGTATGTTCTATGCAATGGTTAATGCTGATCTACGCAGCAAGTCCAGATGCCAGGTAAAGAGGTTAAAACCATTGCTGATCAATTGGACTTCTCTCTTTTCACACTTATGTCAGACTTCCGATCAAATAAAAAGTCAGTAACAGCAGAGGGAACTTTCCAGAAAGTTAAAGCCCTTGCTCTGATTACTGTTATTATGACATACATTTGTGAGGACACAGAACATCTGAATGCAGTTTATGTAATGAAAATGGTGCTGTACTCTTTTTAAACTACACTCCTCCAACTTCATCTTCTTTACCTTGCACACAACTGAAAAACAGATTCAGAGGGATAACCAGTCATGATACCTATTTACAAAGGAATTACAGCACTACATCAAGTACCATCAAAATGTCAATGACAAGGATCAGATTCAGGTAAAACTCTGTCAAGAACATACTCCAGAATTACAAGTTGATTGCTGAGAACACGATTTATCTCTGAGAAATAACAATTGAACTGGCATTGCTGATTCCAAAATTCATTAAAATGCTACAGGAAATGATTTCTGATGTAATACATAAGGTTCACAGCGCATAATGAAAAATACAGAAATTAAAATGTATTCCCTGCAAACTACAGAAAATATGTATGATACAAAATACGAAGATGAGAAACCACATTCTGCAACTGAACATAAGAAGCCACATTCTATTCCAGCTAATGCCAAACGGAGGGCTCTCATGGCTACGCCAGTACCATTCATTTTAGTAGTTTAGATTGGATGTAATAGAAAAATAGAAACAAACTCTGAAGAGTTCTAATCTGAAGGCATAAGTAATGAAAATTCAAGTTTTAATGACAATTAAGGAGCTTTTTGCCACTATTGCTTCCTATGGATTTTAGACAGACAGAAATGTAGGAAGTTCCTATGATGGTCAACTAGCTGAACAGAATGCTTCTAAGTCTGGATGAATGCAAGATTTCTCTAATTGGAAAGTTAGGGTGGAAGGTAGCTTGGAAAACTGAAAGTTGAAGGCTAGAAGACTCTAGTAAAGTTTGTGCAGACCACTGAAGCACAGACCCATGTGTTAATGGTTCTTTTTGTATTTACCTAATAATTTGGCCTGCTAATATTTAATATCTATATCAAATTCAAGATACTTATGGAGTGTTGCCAACGACATGAAAAACTGAGATAATACAGTAAACGAGTAGTTGACCCTGCCATACAGCAGTTATGCAATGCATTTTGCAATGCTTCAGATATCTCTTTTATGCATGTATTTCCAACTCACCTTATCAGAACAGGAAAAACATGCAGCTCAAACTATTATTCTAAATTTCAATTGTTAACGAAGACTAATGAACTCTATAACTATTTCATTGGTTTATATTCATCTCTGGTTTGGATACTCATGAATTTGTATTTTACAATCAAAGGCAGATGCTAGACATCTTCATATTTAAGACGAACTAGACTGAAAAAGGAAGTAGCAAATTCCACCAGTTTCAGGCTTTAAAAAAGGTAAGAAAGAAACACGATGATGGAAAATTAGTATTATAGGCACCTCTGTTAATACCAGAGTCATGTTCTCAGCATACCGTAAAATGCTAAAATGACACCCAATCAGAGCAGAAAAGTTTGTAGGAACTAAGTTCAAAAAACATGTTATCATTTCATTGCTTTTCATGATCCTGGAACATAGACTCCTAAGCCACTTGGGTTTTGCCAACTATTTGAAGTTTTCTTATCTGTTCAGTCAGCAATAGCAAAATCATGGATAATTTCATCTTAAAGTTTATCCCAATATTTTTACTGTTAAGTGTTTTAGCAAAAAGACAATTCTATTGCACAACAGTTTCGCAATTACAATTCCAAGATATCAAGATATTTGTCAATACTTCACTCTTCTGAAAGATGAAATTTTAGACTATGACATTGTAACTTACAAGCAAGCCAGAACATGAGTAAGTACTAGTGAGCTGTTATTTATAACTAACAATATCAAGCAATCAAAAACACAAGGTGTTAATGTGAATCTTCAGAGCAGCAGGTGATGTTTTAATTCAATTCACTTCACAGGCCATACAAAAGCATCACACTGGCTCTCTCCAGGCCACCTGATAAATAGTCAGGCTTTAACTCTGACTGTGGGCTTTCATAGACGGTCAATAACATTTCTTTTCCTATTCAGTCTGTGGCATCGCTATTTAAGATAAACATCAAAAATTACCTCTTTGTTATCCTAGATTAAGATCATTGACAGAAACGGACACAGTCATGGCTTCAGAAAGGGACTCTGGTATTCAATGCAACCTGAACCAGAGCGTGACTTCACAGAAGGTATGATGGTGTAGAAAGGCATTAGTGAAGTTAGAAACAGTCTTCTAAATTGCAAAAAATCTCTGCTTTATCTGACCTCCCATATATAACAAGAACAGTCTTCCTAATATGTTCTGCTGTGCAAATTTGCCAATGCAGGACCGGAAGTGCAGTTACAATAATACTATTTCTTTTTTCTAAAGCACCTCTCATGAGTGCCACTTGCAAACACAGGTCCACAGAGTTTTGGGAGTTGTAAAAACTGATGTTCCCAAGTGATTCAGAGAACTATCTAGAGTGCAGAAGAGATGGATCATATTCTCAGGGAAGGAGCAGTGGCTGAAGATGGCTGATTTCCTCTCTAGGCTGTAATTCTCCAGCACATTGTAACTATCACTGAATTAGACTCACACTTCACAAGAAACTAAATATGAGCATAAATAGGAGCTACAAAGACTTTGAACAACCACAGAGGGCTATTAGAATTGAGATTGCTTAGTACTGGACATACTCAGCTTAAAAATTAATCATTAAATAATAAAATTAATAATTAATAATAAATATCTGTATATGTTTATACAGAAATTGGATAGCATCAAAAAGAAACTTGTTCTGTGTGCCAGCCTACATGTACTCAAGCCTCTCTAGCTGTTTTTTTCAAGAGTGGGAATTAGTTGGGTCTGATATATATGCCGTTAGATCTGTATTTTAATATAACTGTAAATGATATTAAAAAAAACCAGCCCTGACAAATAAAAAAACAACACCACAACTGATGAACTGAAGTTCTTGAAATACATTTGCAGTAGCAAGCCACTACAGTACTTGCTCTTTCCAGATAGCTCTTAAAGCAATTGTAAATTGGAAGCAAACCCTTGGCAGCAATAAGCCTTGAGTCTGCACTAACGTATTCTCCAACATTTGAGACAGACAGAAATAGGAACACTTAAATTGTTGTGAGCGAGCACGGTAGCACGTGTCTCTTGGGGATAATGGGTCTCTAGTAAGTGAGCAAATGAGTGCCTCCCCCGGGCTTAAGAGACATGGTTAACTATTAACCTCAGCTAGTGCAATTCTCTGCTATTTAGAATGCATGTTCTAAAATTCACAAGAGCAGAAAACATCTGTATGTAGGTGGGTGTCTGAGTTGGCTCCCAAAGGAAGGAAAAAGTTTGTCTCAGACAAACAGCACTGAGAAATACATGCATTTACTGAGGTACTCAGTTCTAGTCCTTAATAAAACTACTTTACGTTCAGGATAAGTAGTACTGGAGAAGATGCATTTAAAATTATTTAATGGAAAGAATATTCAGTCACTTTTCTCCAGATATAATCTTTTTATTTTTAAAAAGGGTAAGAACAGCACTAAGTTATTTGTTTCTATATGCTGCAGTTCTACTGTTTTTTTTTCTTTTTTTTTTTTCATACACAATTCCATTTCCTTCTTGATGCACTATAGTAACACCGATTTCTTGCACTATTCTGAGGGAGAACTAGCATGCACATTCTTTGCAAAGAGAAAGGTGTGTCCTGACATCCCAAGAGCTATTGGTCTAAAACCAGCCCGTAAGGCCTACAGAAGATCAGAAACTCTTTTATGAAGTTGAATTATGGAACTAATTTTTTTCTTTCCAGGTCTGCATTAGAAACATTAAAAGGACAAATCATGAATCTAGAATATTAGCAAGAAATACTTTGCAAATTGGTGCAAGTGTGACAGTAGTATAGCTTCTAGTCTCGTTGTTTTATTTCAATGTAATGATGCATTATCTCTGTAAAAGGCAGTTTGACCCAATCCTAATGATATCAAGAGATTTGCATTGATTTGCATATCATGTTTTCACTTCAGAATAAATTTTCCATAAAAAACTCTGCCACTTTTTGTTTCAGATCAGTTAAAACATATTCTTTGAAAAAATCAGCTGGTTTCAGTGCTTCTAATTTAATTTACAATATTGAAATTAGAAAAAAAAAATCAGTAGCAAGAATTTTCTGCTTCACTAAACAAAAAGTAAAAATTAGAGTACTTCCACAAATTATCTTAAACATGATGAACAATATTTCTAACAGGAAAAATGTTACAACTGGAAACTTCTGGAACCTCTCCACTTTATGTCATTTATTTTTCATGCTATAGGTATGCTACTTGTCCACTGAAACTAAATTTGTTTATTACAAAGGAATCCATCACAGACACCCATATACCTTGTGCTTCTATACAGTCTTACAGAAAAATGTATATAGAGGGCAGGTGAGAACAGGATCACTGTTGATAGCCTTCACTATCTGAAGACCTCTGTTATCTGCTCAAAGACCACAGAACCTGAGGACGCTTAACAATATGATTCATATTAATGGCATGCTATTGTAGAAATAGTTTACTGTTAATTGTAAATCAAATTATTCTGTTTTAAACCTATGCCAGATAAAGTATTTGTGTTGAATACTTTGTAGGTGGGAAGAAATACTCATCCATTTGGGGTGGTAGTAATGAATTCATGATTCTTCAGATGATCAGAAGCTCTAATACTTTTTTCTGTACTTGGTATCAAAACTGAGCCTAAACATTAGTATTCATTAAAGGCTACAGATTATTGGTCAATTTCTGACATAGGAAGTTGTGGTCATCTGAACTCTGGTGAAGCAACAGCTATTTTAGAGGCATGTACAAGCTAGCTGATAACCCAGGAATGTGAATTACATCATTACATGGTTACATGAAATATTTAGACCATTTTGTATCAAGCTTTAGAAAGAAAAAGAATGTGCAAAATCCTAATGGCTAATCTGCATAAAAAAACACTGACTCAGACTTTTGTGATTTTTTCTAACGCCATGTGGAGTTTATCAAATGTTTAGGTATCAAGACCTAAACATTTAGGTATCAAGACTCTAGATTTCAGAAGAAATCAAGAACCTCTTCCATTTGAAAAATGTTCATTCTAGTAGAGTTCTTTCTAGAACTACATTCCCTGTTCAGTGTGTTTCAGTACCCATCCCATCAGGTGCTATTATGGATCTTAATAAAATGTCTGTCTGCAAGCAGAATCAGCTCATGAACAAAATATCTGAAGTTGGTCTTTGAGACAGATTTAATTGGTCATTATGGCCATAAATACTGGAGTAATTACCTCAAAATCAGAAAAAAAAAAAAAAACACAAGGAAAGAGTACATGATTATATTCTACTGTGAGGATGAAACATCCAGACTGATGTCATACCTCCCTATAATGAAAGATTTGAAATACAGAATTACTCCTGGAAAAAAAAAAAAAAAAGAAAGAAAAAAAAATCTCCCTAATTTCCATCATTGAAATGAGTTTGTGGTTGGATACACTGCTTGCTACAGAATTTTCTACACTGCTATTGATACTTCAGGAAGGAGGACTCCAGTGACATAAAATTATCCAACTCCAGTGACGTCATATTTATAATCTAGTGGCTGCACTTCACAAGGGAAAGCAGTTTTTCACTGTGCTGCACTAGGGCACAGTAACAGTAGTTACTTTGGTCAAGGTTACAGTTGTTACCATACAGCACTTATCAGTTATGGGCCTCAGGTCAATGATCTAAATACTAATGAAGTACCTTGGTCTTCTCCTGCTTAACACAGAGAAAAAACTACAGAGAGGATAAACAGGGTATATATTCTCAGTAGGATCAATAGGGACGAGGTGATGTGTTGAATGCATACTCCTGTAACTGTGGCTACTCAGTTATTGTGATTTATTCCTATGCTGACTCAATGATTCAGAGTGAAATACTGCAATCCCTCCCACTCCTGTAGGGCTTGCCAAATCCCATTAGGATATGTATAGTAATTAAGGTTAAATAACTCCACGCAACCCAGCTCTACCCAGAAGCTACTCTGGAACATCTCTGAATTCACTAGAAAGGAAACCTCTCAGTCCGGTGCCAGAAAAGATGAGCCAGCAGCTCAGCGTAGCTATGACACAGAACAGGCTATGACTGCACCAAAAGCTGGGCATGCAGAGCAGTGCAGTGACACCAGCAGGCTCCATCAGAAGCCTAGTGAGCATCAAGCAGAAGAAAGGTAATTAGCCTGGCTGAAGGGGAGTCCAACAAGTCCAAACAACAATTTAGGAACAGCCAGGTCTGAGCTGAAATGGGGCTACAGGTTCCGTGGGAAGAAGAGGTGGGTGGAGGCCCCAGGTTTGGGCCTTTATGGTCCACTACCGCCCTCAGGGTCCTGACACTTGGAAAAGACAGCAACAGCAGTAAAAGGTTAAGGTCTATAGCGTATGTCCAGTGCTTGGCATCATTCCAGCACTAACAATTTGCATGATGAGAGGTTGTACATGGTTTGGACATAACCAGCATGGTCTCCAAAGGTAGTGTGCCAGTACGTATGTTGGTATAACAAGGATCTATTCTCAATGACCAAACTGTACGTATTTTTACTTTTCTGTACATGAAGACCTACTAAGTCTTACAAACCCTTTGTTTATTGGAGTATAGACACCAACTCTCAAGAAGCATTCACAGGGACAAAATAATAACATAAATGCAGATGTTTTTATCATGATTAATTAGCCGTAATGGCAAGAACACTGTTCTCACAACGCGCCTCAGTCCTGCTTAGACATGTCATCAATGTAATTAGTGTTTAGAATTAAGCGTCACTGATGACTTTGCCCCTCTCATAGCATAAAACCTGGGATCTGTTTTTCACAGATCTGAAGTGGAACAACAATCCCCTGTGCAAACTTTGAAACAGATGTCCCTTAACTTTCTAGTCCTTGCAAAAAAAAAAAAAAAAAAAGCAACCCACCCAACCCCTCAAAAAAATCCTGCAAGCTGCATATTAGGAGACACAAACATAAGGGTTCTGGCTACCAAGGTGCATTCTATGAATGGGGAATAAACAAACAAACAACAAAACACCACCTTGTTATGTCTGCCACAGTATTTCATCCAAAACAGCAATAAAAGAATGGCTGCACAAGAGGTACAGAGCACAAGGGTTATTCCAATGTCTTGGATTACAAGGGAAGGCAGCAGACGGGACACTCTTTAGCTTTACCCTTGCCAGCATAGGCAGCAAGGGGTAACAGAGAAAGGACAAAGCCACGAATGCCCGCAAAAAATAGCCTGAAGATTCGATATTATGCAGATCCCCAGTAAATACAACTGCTTAAAAAAAATAGTGACTAACATATGAGTTGAATGTTCATTTATAATATATTCTGCCCAGACACACTTAACAGGAGCACAAGGTTTATGAGTGTTTTGCTTTTTCTTAACTACTTATGGAGCAATTTCAGTTACAGTATCTTGGCATCTGTATATGCAACTGCCTAGCAAGGGTGTCTGAAAACATTTGGCTTCACCCTGTGACTCATCATGCACTTTAGGTGCTTGTTTATTAATCAAAAATCACACACCCTGCTGTGTGTTATCATTTTCAGGGAAGCAACAGAACCATTAATGTTCGGTGTTTCTTGTTTTGTATCTCACATTTACAGCAGAATTAGCCAACACACCTGCAATTTAATTACAGTAAGCACCAGCCTATTTTGCTTTTTCATGCAGTTTGGCCTTTCCCTACAGGTCTACATGCTCAGAGACAGATCTGAAGGAATTTCTGCAAGTACTCTGGCAATACTATCCATATGCTTATATTCATATTTTGAAGTTCTAATAGTAAATGACCTATTTTCTTCTGGAAATACTTCTATGATTAAAGGATGTATTGAAAAAATAAGTATTTTTGTAAGATTAATGCTTACATCAAAAAGGCATTCATCCCAGATCTGTTTCTAAACTCCAAACACACGCTCTCTTTCCACTACAATTCTGGAATGTAAATCACAGAATCACAGAATTGTAGGGGTTGGAAGGGACCTCAAGAGATCATCAGGTCCAAACCCCTACCAAAGCAGGTTCCTTAGAGTAGGCTGCCCAGGTAGGCATCCAAATGGGCATTGAATATTTCCAGAGAAGGAGACTCCACAACCTCCCTGGGCAGCCTGTTCCAGTGCTCCGGCACCCTCACCATGAAGAAGTTATTTTGCATGTTGGTGCGGAACTTCCTGTGCTCCATCTTGTGGCTATTACTCCTTGTCTTGTCCCCACAAACCACTGAAAAGAGGTTGGCCAAATCCCTCTGTCTCCCACACTTTATATTTATAAACATTGATAAGATCCCCAAATAACAAAAACAAGATCAAAACTTGGTATCAGAATTAATATTTCCCTTTTTAAAAGGCATTTAAAAAATTAATAATTAAACTTTTTTTTAAAACAATGCTGACTTCATCCAGTTAGCTATCAGAACAGTTTCTCTACGTACTTTAATGGAAACCAAAACTTCAAAAAGCCTCATCACATACTTGTCATCAATTTGCCTGATTTGTTGACATAGAATATTGTCCGAACTATAGAAATACTCTTTCTAAAGAGAAATATTCTTATTAAGCAGCATCTTATACTAAAATGAATGTTCGATGACAACCATTCTGAAATCAAGTTGTTCAGTTGTTCTCATTTTGCTCATTTTCTCCCACTCCAGTGTTACAGCTCTTGATGATCTCACACCATTTGATATTGCCCCTCTGTACTTTAAGACAGATTTAACTTTTAGTAACTCCCAATAAAACAGTCAATAAAAGCAGTCCAAAATGGTAATGGAAAAAAAAAAAAAAAGTAAGAATGGAGCTATGATGAGGGAGTTTAGTGGTATTTCATGATCATCAGTATTTTATCTCTTGGGAATCTGTCTGTATCTTGATGGTTCAAGAAATAGCAGTAATTACAGTCAGTGTTCCACATACGCTTTTTACTGTATCTATCTGCATGCAACTGCTGTTCCAGCAGCATCAGTAAGATGGGTATGATTGACAATAATCATTAGAAATATCAAATTGTAGTTTGACTTTTTTGTAGTCATAAGTCTTATGAACAAATAATCAATTTTGCAAAACAGGAGCTAAAGGGAAAGAGTATATTTAAAAATGTATTTTGTTTACACTGAAGTAAAATTACATCAGTGCTTTCAGATGCTGATTACACAATCCGTGTCTCTACCATTTATAATGCTGACAGATAAGCTATTTTACTCAAGAAAATGGTTGTCTAATAGATCAGCGTATATTTAATCTCATAATATCTTCATACATTTAAACAGAAGGCTCTTAAGTTTCTTGCTTCTGACCAAGAAGAGCAAGTAACTACTTCCCTATTCCCCCCAAGTAGGAAAACAGTAGGATTAGTCTGTAAAGGACTCCTGTCTTTGAAGCTCACTTTGATGTATAACCAAGTTTACCAATATAATCCAAGGACTGTGAAGCTAAACCTCATCTTATTTAGAGGATTAAAAGCAATTAAAAGTGTATTACTATATACTCCCATTTGGTTTCTTCATAAAGGTGTGTTAGCTGCAAGTCACAGATGAACCAGTCTCCTGGAAAGATTTATTCCTCTGATAATTAAAGCTATTGCAGAATTAGTTTCCATTCTTCAGGAGGAAGGTGCCTAGCTGTAAAAATCAGAAACTCTACAAGTTAAGGTGTAAAAAGTTTTAGTCAAATTTCTCTTTGCACTCACAGAAGAAATAGGAGTAAGAGAAATTATAAAGAATCAGTGCAAGCAACGTCTTATATAGGAAAATAAATCAATCTGAAGGACCAAGACATCTCAAAATCCTTTAAAAAGTATTATCAATCACAATATATTTTGATTTGTGTTGCATTCTAAATTAAGATAGCTTGACTCAAAAGCTTGCTTTATCCTCCAATAGTGCTGCATAAGCACAGAGAGTAATCCAAATGCCTTCTATCTAGTCAGCATTTACAAAAAGGACAAATGGTTGAATGAATTGTGGTTATGTGCCACTATCAAGTGTTTTACCATGTCCACAGAGGTGTAAATTGCATTTACTATATTAAAGGTCCTTCTCAGTATCAGCAGGCTTTAAAAACAGTACACTACTTAAAAGCAATTCCATAGGAGAACATGCAATGTGAAAATCTGTATCAAATTGTTACTTAAATTTATAATGTGTTTTGCCATAGAATATTGTCAAAAATTCATCAGTGATTTTCATTTATAGTTGCATTTTTTTAACTAAGATTTTCTGAGGTGATACACAAAAATACTGAATTTATTCTATGCATTTGGAATATATAAGGTGGTCAAATTTCACCAGAGACATGCAGACCACAATCTAGAATTATGTTGATAATTAGTTCTTTCTTTTCAATGTAGTACCATTTTCCCACTAAGTTGGAATGAAGAACTGAAAATTCAGATTTTTTTTTTTTTTTACAAAATAACTAGAAAAAAATGGAACACATCAAACAAGATTTTTTGCTTACATATTCAAAGTGCCTAACTGGGATGTATGCTGGACCACTATTAGAAATACTTTTCCAGAATGAAAAGTCATTTTGAAATCAAGCATTCAGCTTTCATTTTGTAAGCTGCAAGCCCGGATATTTCAGTATACTCATAGTGAACGTAGTGAACATATACGAACATTTCCAGATAAATAAATCAGAATTTTACCATCAAAAATATAGTAATGGAAAACACCTAATTTATTTTGCCATGAAGATTTCCCTCTTCTTTGACTTTCCCTAGGGATCTTGTTTCATTTTGATACATGTCAAGCTTTGTAATTTGTATTGATGTACTAACAATTTACACTTACTTCAGCACTTTTTAGTGAAATATCTGTGTCTTTTGGCAGACAAATTATATGGACCTCCTAGCACCTTGAGAATTGCAAGTTATAAGGGTATTTGGAGGCGATGAAATCTTGCCTTTACTGAATATAATGTGTAGTTCTATTTTTAGTGACTGCAACAGAATCTGTATGCCAGCACTGGTCACTGATTGCTTAGAATCAAATACTGTTGTATTTTACTATGTAAATTGGTAATAATACATAGAAATTGAGGACACTTAAGATACCATTTTGTATCTTCAGAACAACTGGCAGAGAATGATAGAAATCATTCTTCCTCCAACAAAATAAAGTCAACTTTTAATTGAAATATCCTTAAAAAATATCCTCTCTCTAGGAAATACTTTCTCTTATACTTGTCTTAAAAGAAAGTAATTACAATAATGAAAACATAAAGAACATGAATGAGCCTAACAAAAAATGCAGTTAATCCTTTAACCCTGTCTGCTTTATAAATGTTTTTGGTCACACCATTAATAATTTACAGCTTTTTTTTTATTATTATTATTAATATATATGAATAGTAGCAGAAAAAATAGCCAAACATTGTTGGCTACAAGCAAAATCTGCTACTTTAGGCTTTTTTACATTCTCCCTCAGCATGTGTCTGGCTGATCACCTTATGTTCTTTTGATAGGACACTTTTTCTGTACATTCTGCATCTGTCATACTCAAAGAAAGTTTAGTGCATTTCAAGTACACTCAGAGATGTATCAGAATTAGAGCTGATTAGATAGAACAGCAACACTGGCGAACAGATTCTCCTCCAGCATAGTTCTGTGGCTGACTAATCCTTTGGAATGTCTCCCCACATCTGGAATAACTACTTTCTCACATGTTTTGTGTAACCCAGTTCCATCAAAGCATTTTCCTTCATTCCCACTTCTCAAGCACTGCTGAAAAAAATCGTATAGAGCTTTGCTGAAAAATACAGTGAACTAACACTCAGGATAAAGTATGACTCAGGATAAAGTTTAGCAGTAGACTTGTAGTGTTAGGTGGATGGTTAGCCCTGAGGATCTTAAAGGTCTTTTCCAACCTAAATTATTCTGTGATTATATGATTCTAAAAAAAGGCAAACTACTTACTCTGTGTGAATATATTAATGATTACATTAATCATCATTGTTGCAATAAATAAAACAGTTTTAAATATGAAGACAGGATAAATGTTAAATAAGCACTTGATTTGGAGGTTTTGTTTTCTAATTAGTTCTCTAAGCAGGTAATTTACTGTTATGTGTTCAGTTCGGGCTTACTCCATTAATGCACTATTGTATGAAGTGATTCATCGTCAGTGCCTTGAAAAACAAAATTCTAAGGGATGTAATACACTTTCCAATGATAAATACTTTATTTGTATCCTTTTTGCCATATAATTTACATTACATTATAAATTACAAATCCGCAGCTCTGTCTCCTCTTATGATCAGGCACAAATGACTACTCATTTACAACCCTCATCAAAACTGACTAAAATCATCACATCAAATCAGTTCTGCCCCTGTATTTCACTGGGATACCAGGATGAGGCTTGTCACATTTCAGGTAGTCTGCAAGAAACTTGGACCTTTGGACAGACTTCAAATGACTGTATCTATAGACCCATCCAGGCTGCTTCCTAGCACTAGCTACTTTCTGACAGTGTCTAAAATCAATAGAAAGCATTGAATGCCTTCATTTGAAGCACTGTCCTGGATGCTTTATGAGTGGATCCCACACAGGAGTCTGCAGACACAGACATATCTAAGAAAATATGTTTTGTTGTGCTTCAGAGCTAAGCAGAAAGATGCATAAATCCTGTCTGGCTTCCTAGACAAATTTGAAAAGTTAGTCATGTGAGACCTTACCATAATATAGTACGGTATGGGATATAAACATCTCTATTTCCCAGGGGCTTCACTGAACTACTTGAGGGAGCAGTGAGTGATCCTTACGTAAAATTTATCCTTCAGTTTACTGGAAGGACTGAGATATTTATGGTAAATACATAAATACATGCATATATGAAATACCTAAATCAGCTTTAACCTCAGATAAACTTTTTGCTACTGGCCGTAGTGAATTCTTAATGTGTAGCTTCTTAAGGAAAGCTCCTATTAATACTCTGTAAAGACAGACATTTTCCTATGAAGTTCAGTAGCTTTGTTCACTTATCACCTACCATATTAAGATTTATTGATTTATTTATTTATTTTATGTTGTACATAACCAGTGATAAGCTTGCTGTTGCTAACGCATCTAAAAGTCAATTCAAAAAAGCTTTTAAAACACTGTGGAGAGACAAAGGTGGGTTATAAATGGAACTGTTGACAGACCTTATCTCTAGGGTCTTGAATGTCTCTTGATCATGTTTTAACATTGGTCTGAAAAGAAAACTTTAATTCCTATCTCAGCTTCTGAAAAGAATAGTTGAAACAACAACAAAAAAAGAACATTTGTATTCTGAGCACACACACAAATACTGCTCTTTATTTCCAGTAATTTCCTGTAGTTTTTTCTTCATTGAAAAAAAGAAAAAAAAACTGTGTGTGTTCATGACTCTGTAGCAATGGAGTGTTGCACTTGCAAAACTTTTTAAAGTCTGTATTTCACAATGTTTCATGAAAAAGAATAGAGAAAAGGTGTAAGGTATGAACATACTAAAACTTTGAAAACTTTAGAAATTGAACAATGGTTCATGAACCACCTCTGTTTTGCTATTTACTTGCACAAAACTACAAAATGAAGGGCTTTTATGCTTGATATTCAGTTTCTAACCTAATTCTCATCTGTCAGAGGATTCACAGCACTTTAGAAAAAAAGGTCTTAGACTTCTGTCACGTTGTAATTAAAATTATAAATCTTCATCAAATGTTACATAAAATCTCCACTGAGTTTTCTGGGAGGCCATTTTTCTTGCTTCTACATATTACTATACAGCTGAATTATGCAAAGACTCATGCGTAGTCTGCTATTTCAAAACTTCCCACAGAAACAAAATGAATAGCAGAAGATAAGGAAAATGGTTAAATCAGTGATATAGAATCTAGTATGTCAGCACGTAGCCTGCAAACATGAACAAACAATTCTGATAAAACCAGTCATGACTCATCAAGATCTTTAATGTGCTTGTATCATCTAATATTAATTTATAACATTTCTATTTCAAAATGTTAAAATAAAAACTTGTCATAGCATATGTAAATAACACAATTTGAAATTAAACTTTTAGCAAAATAATATTAAATATTAGCTCATTGATTATAGGTTTGCTCTGAATACAAGCAATATAGCATTGTTTTCCTTTTACTTTCTGTCAAGGTTCAGGTGAACCCTCGATCATATTCATTACAAGGTGGGAAGAGTAAACTATATAAATGCATAACCTGAATTATAACTGCCATTAATACAATAATTAAAAGGATAACTACACTAAAAACCATCAAAGTTCAACTGACGTATTACGCACACTGTTCAGGTGATCCATTAATATTATTTTAAATACTTTCCTGGATGATATAGCAGTTACTAAACAGAGTAATGGATTGATAAAACTTATCAGTGCTTCTAGATTATCATATGATTTTAATGCTGCATTTACATAACAGTTTATATTACTTCTTTCGACTAATTGTACTATTTACGTTTTTGGTGAAGATGCAAAATATAAAACTGTAACTGAGAGAAAAATAAAGTTTTGTATAGGTGGCAAATTATTTCCTCAGGCTGATGCCTAAATAGACACCAAGGTTGTTTTCCTGGTTGTTTTTTTCTTTCCCTGTGTCACACAGATGGATTTTGTTTTCCTGATTCCAAAAGTGGTTACCCAGCATTAAGCAATTACTTAGCCTGTGCTGTATCTAAGTAGGAAAGGTCCAGTAATTTCTCTCAGCACAACTGAACAAGGCATTTGCTTGAAGCAAAAGCGCTTATGTTCCCTAAAGCAACGTCTGTGTTTGACCTCATAAACTAAATGAAAGACAGAGGCTTTTAGATCCTTCACCATACCTATTATTATCCTTTTGTTATCCTTCCTAAAGGCTGCAGGATAGGGAAAAATACATCATTTCCTTCTTCAATACAAATAAATATATTTATATATATATTTTTTTTTTTAAACTGTGAGACACTGAGATGTTGCAAACTATTGTTTTTTCCTGATGTTCTCAATTTTTTTGTTTTGTACTATATTTACAGTTCTCCAATAGATTTGTGTAGTAAAGAATATCAATATATTATTATCATTACTATTTTTATTTCCTTAATTGCTGATTGAGTAATAGCATTCAGAGCTATCTCTGTAGTGTCACAAAAGACAGATGAGATGCATGTAAGTAAATCTTTTTTTTTTTTAGGATAAAGTTTCCATGAATCTGTCAGCTCCAGATAGCTGATTGACAATTTCACCTGCAGCATTAAATTAACTAAATTAACTTCCTATTAAATACAGAAATATGTTTCTCTTTGTCAGAGCTGTGAAGGAAGAGTGGTAGAGGCCTGATATTTCTGATTCTTACCTTTGTGAAGTCCACACTTTTTTCAGTGGGATGTACCTTGCCAAATGAAGAAAATATTTTTTAAACTTATACCTCACTCTTAAAGTGACCATAATTGAAAGAATCTTGAGAATCTAATGCATTAAACCAGAAAACTGGTAATGGTGAGACACCTGATACTCTCCTTACTAAACTGATAAAGAAGCTATCTAAAGATTATTGCAGAATTCAAGATATGCTCGTCCATTATTCAGAATAGTCTTTTAACTTTTGTGAGGAGCTGGCACTACCACAGAAACACCTGGGATTAATTTGACTTAATTGTTTTGTCTGAATTTTGCTTAACATGACTACTACATTGGAAACTTCGTTCTTACATTTTTAAAACTGGGAAGTTGGAACTTGAAATTGTGGTTTTAAAGTAGAGTCACAAAAGACATGAACAGATACTACTCAGTATCTTTAATTATAACTGATATTAGCGGTCTTCAGAAACACTAGACTTTAATAACCTAAGAACAAGGGATCCTATCTCAAGTCTAACGTCTGGAGAACTTTTTACCAAATCTTTTGTTATTCAGATGAAAATATACAATGTGTATTTTTATTAAGCCTTCTTAAATTATCTTTTCAAATAATGATTGTTTTGATTTAATAGAAATGAACAAAAGAAAAACTAAGCAGGGAAAAAAAGGACTAATTTAGAGTAAGAAACAAGAAAACCTGAAATACTCTTAATATCATTATTATAATTTAATTTACACTGTACATATATCATCATAATAATAGGAATATAGGAATAGGAAAAAATAACAGAAGAGGCATCCAAAAGAGTTGGTGTCAATAATTAGATGTTATCTCAACCAAAACTGCCTTTGGTTTCATCTTTAAGAGCACATTAGTACGCTTTGTTGAATAAACAGTGATTGTTGATCATAAATCTCAGAAACATGTGGAACACATTTATGAACCCAATCAGGCTGTAGTTTGGCTTCATAAGGGAAACAGAAGCCAGCTATCAACAGCATCACAAACCTAGTCTGCTCCTGTGATCCACATCTCCTAAATGGGATGCCAAATTTTGCCCAGAAATGAATACAAACTGTGTTTTATAGACATTTACACATATATAACCAAACATACTTCACTACAGTATGCATTTAAGAAAATAATTGTAGGAAAAGAAGCAGCAGAAAGAATTCTAGATACAAGGAAGCCGAAGACCTCACTTGTGAAATAGAAGTCATGTTATAATAAAACCCTAAGATCAGCTGTAACATCAAGGTTAAGAATTTACCAAATAGTTTTTAAAGCCTTTTGGAACAGTTTTTAAACAGACTTTTCTCTTTAGCTTGCATTTTGTTTTCCATTAATAAGTAGTCCCAACACCATCCCTCTATCAGAGAAAGATTTCTATGAAACTGATCCTTGTACAAAGCTTAATTTTTGTCTTAGTTATCAACTTCAAAACCGTCTCTAGCCTCAAACTGGAAAAAAACTCTGAATGGAAAATCTGGACACAGACTTTTAATTAAATTTCTCATTCTCAAGACAAATTTGAATGAGTTGTGCTAAATTGAAGTCTTCCATCTGAGCTACTACAACCTTAATCATGAGAAATTGCTGATGATGGTGTTATTATTGTCAGGTGTCCTGCTATACACACAAGGCCATCATCCGTCTATACAACTGGTAACAACTTGAAAACTGACAAAAAGTAGTTTTGGACCTTATTGTTCATAGGCTATACCATATCTTTTTTTTTTTTTTCCCTTAAATGCATGGATAAATGCTCTATTTTTAGTTAATACTAATTTAATCAGAAGGGGTTCCTTCAGTATTTCTGCAGGCCATAAGCAGAGCAACATCTTCTGAAAGAGAGACAACAAAGATATCTCTCAAACCTTGCATCAACTAAATCAGAATCCTGCGATTAGCCACAGTGTTCCCTGAATTCCTTATTCTCATCAATGCAGTATGATTTTTGAGTCACATTTACTTACATTTTATGAAATCTAAGAGTCATGTTCCATTTCTACAGCAGACAAATCTCAGACTATTTCAAGATTCGGCATAAAAAACATATTGCAGGATCATTCAAAAAATCTTTTCAATGTAAATCTGTGCAGAGTCAGACAACATGTTTCATATAAAATCTGACAATAAATAAACTGACACAGTTCTTTAAATTCCAAGGAAAACAGGGAAAAAGCTTTTTCTTTTTTTTAAAAAAAAAAAAAAAAAGAAAAATGTGTTTGCTCAAAAGACTTGAACAGTTGCAAACCAAAAAGAAAACTTAAAAATCTGAAAGGAAGTTTATAAATCTTCAAATAATTAAGTTATTTCCACTAAGTAGAGTCAGCAAAAACAATGATTTTGAGGTAGTATTTGATGACTTTGGTAAATAGAATTATATGTTTGCTGGCTTCAAAAAAGAGAACTGGACTTGATGACACAGAAATATTTTTTTTCCTGTAGCATTTCTTATGCATGTGAACTGAATTGCCTTTTACAACTAGGAATTGTCATAACAAATCCCCCTACTCTTAAGTAAACAGAAAAACTCTGTTTGAAAGCTCCGGTTTTCTTTTATACTTTGTAGCCTCTACAGACATCCTCAAGGACATTCTCCTGTTCAGAAAGGAAGTTGAAAGATACCATCACTCCAGAGATTCTTGTCATTCCAGATCAGGGAGTGGAGTGAAATGGTACCAGGATTTTTCTGGTATCATCAGTTTCTGCAGAGTTTATTATTAATTTTTAATTAGGTTTTGAGAACTGAGATATTTCTTATGCTGAAATTCTTATGGTATGACTTTTTATGTAGACAGGCTGAAACTATTACTTTAAAAATGACAAGAATTGTGCTTCTGCTGTTATGTTGGGTAAATCCTAACGCTTGACAATGTAATGATTAGCTTTTCATGCTGTAAGACTCAAATTTCATGAGCACTTTTGCATGCTCAGTGGCAAACCATACATTTGTAAAAATGTCTGAGATAATTAGCACAATGTGGTAATGGCCTGCACAAAAGTAGTCTCCCAAAATGTGCATGGATCTCCGATACCACAAGAATTATTTTAATTCATTCATTCAGGTTTTTATTAATTGCTGTTTCAGTGCTTAAATTTTTTCCAGAGTTTGGCATAAAGAGCTCTAACACAGAATAAAAATAAAACATTTTAACAATTTAAGTATTCTTTTGCCCAGACAATTTGAGAGTACACACGTCTCATTCATTACTTGTCAGTGACAATGGCAAAAAATATTGAAGACACGTTTTTTTCCCTTGTAGTTCTTGCTTCCTGTATTGACAGATTTCCCCAAACAGAAGAATGGAAAAACTAAAACAATTCCTCTGTTAAAAAAAATGAAAGTCAATATTTGATTCAAAATTATTCTGAGTATGGTACTACTGTAAGGGCAATAAATAAAAATTTGAACTGAGATTGGAAAAAAAAGGCAAGAAGAACAATTAATTTATTTAATCATCTCATGCTGAGAAACTCTGGGCCAAACTCTTTTCCAATTAAATCAATAGGTTAGAAGTCAGGAGAGAATTTGGCCTAGAAATGTCAGAACAGAGTTATCAGTGAGATCTGAGGACCTAATTCTTTTAAAAATTCCAGACTTTTTGGAGACAAGCCATTAAGAAATACGTGTACCTCTTCATGGGTAAATCCCATCTTCTGTAGTTGAAAGGCAGAAGTGGAACAGCATGATAACATTACACCATGATGAGAATAGAGCATTTCTAAAGCTTTTAGATTAAATACTTCGAAGCAAAAAAAGATCTAACCAAATACTACCCACAAATTAAATTTTAAAGGATACAGGAACAGATCCTCACCGACACTAAATTAGTTGAGCTTCAATGACTTCAAGTAAGCTATGCCAATTTCATATCAGATGAAAACCTTATCCATAAATTTCATCATTCCAGGGAGCTTATGCCGGTGATGTAGTGAACACTAACTGGAATATGAAGTGTATTGCACTGTAAATCATAGCATGATTTAGCTAGGAGGGGCCTCTGTTCATTCTCCTGCCCCAAAACAGGACAACTTAAAAGCTTGAAAAGCAGTTCAAGCCCTTCTCCGGTAGTTTTCAAGAACAGAGACTTGTCTCTGTGCAACCTGCTGTACTGACCATCATTGTGGTGAGAATTTTTTTTTTGCAGTATCTAATCAAAATTGCTTTTATTGAAGCTGATTTGCATTGTCCCTTTCCTTAAGGATCACTGTCTTTGAGAAAAGCCCAGCTAACCCATCCAATAAAGCTGAGAATAACACTCCAGGTCCTGAAAAGGCATACATAGAAGTTAGATTTTGTATTTAATGTGAAACAACTGGCAATTATTGTTTCTCAATAATCTGCAGTCCATTATATTGTCATCAATGATTTTTTTGTGTGCAAAACAGAAAATGCCATTTTGCACTATAGAAGACCAACATTTTAAAGCACGCAACAGCCAAATTATTACCATTTTACTTCCGTGAACTCTAAATTTGTAGTTCGTAATTCAGGATGTGGGAGGCAGAAATACAGTAGATACAACTTAAAAAGTTAAAGCGCTTAAGATTTTTCAGTCAGACCTTTGGAAGGTATTAGAAATAACTGAGCCCTGTATGAGTGGATGAGTGGACTATGGAGATCACTTTTAGTGACAAAACCTTTAGTTCTTGTAATGTTATTTTTCTGTACCTTTTTTTTTTTTTGGTAATTTGTTTCAATGATTATGGAAAAAACAGGCCAGATCAGATCAACATATATATATATATAAATATATATGCACACATAGTGGTCTTGCACATCTTTATGTTAGAACCTCATACAAAACCCATTCAGACCCACACAATGGCATCTTTGGTGTCTTTCACAGACTTCTCCTATGAGGACAGTAACTCTTTGCATGCATGAGGCTCACAAAACCCTACAGAGGCTTGTGGGCATGACGAACTTTCCCTAAGCACTATATTCATTCCTAAGGGATTACTAGTAAAGCTAGTATAAACAGATCTGTGAAGGATCACAGTCTTGTTCTATCATACCATTTTTTATTTAATTACAAATGAATAAGTATTAATAAATTGTGGAATGTGATTTAGGACAATTTTATGATAACTACAAATTGTATTATGAATCAGAAAACAACAGGAGTATAAAACTAATCAATGGAACCAGTTACAATCTAAGGAAAATGCAAGTGGCTAGAACAGTTTATTATTTTAATCAATTAGTCATAATTTGTGCTTAACATTGCAACACATGGAAGTAATATTAAATAACGCTAAGCAAAAGTGAATGATCCATTGAAAAGCAGCTGGTAGTATCTGAACTATAGGTATAGGAAGGTCATTATAAAAAATGTGATTATTCTTCTCAATATACAACAAACTGTGATATATGATGTCTTGCATCAATGATAGAGTGGACAAATTTTGTGTAAAAATGCTGATCTGAGTTGTGGTCAGCATTTGTCTGGACAATTTACATTGCTGTTGTTGACACCTGCAAATGCCCTCAGACTTGATTCCCCTCTTTATAAAAGACTGCAGAGCTGCTGGCAAAGCATTCTTCACAAGGGACTTTTCATCTGGAATGTTTTTCCTTGCCAAGGTCTAAAATAGCCATAAACCGTTGACATTCTGGGTATGCTACAAAGTCCATCTGTGTGAGCTGACTGAGGCAGTAACTGGTGGGATATCTCGTGGGAAGGTGTGATGGAGGTGCATGGGTCTCATGACTAGAAATTAAATGGGGTGTTAGAGAGTGGGAGGACAGAAGAGTGATGCTTTTTTTGGAAATTTTATTTATTGCAATCTCTACATTATGTTTTAAAATACATGCCATGGTTGCTCAAAGTCTTAGGTGTCCTCTAGTGTGCTTATTTTGGATGAAAATCTAGATGAATTATAATTCTCTTCCTAGTGTTAATGATTCATTTCATTTTCTAAATTTCTCAGAGATTTTTCATAAATTAAAATCTGAGCAGCAGACTGTTATTTTTCAGAATCCTTTCAGAGCGAAACTGAAATGACTTCTTAAACATTAAGGTACTATGCAGAGTGAGTAAGAATGCAGGAATCAACCCAAGTGATTTTGACAGTAATAGCATCATGTTTTACAGCAATTTTTTTTTTTTTTGTTAAACCACATTAAGCAAAATATACTGCAGAAATAACACTGGTTGTTTGTCAAGGAAAAAAAGAAACATGCAAAGTAATGACTGGTTAAAATTGGAAATAAATAGAGATATAAACAGAGCCATACTGATTAACTAGAGTGAAATATCCCTCAGCATATTTTGCTTAACAGTACCCCCTCTACGACAAGGAACTCTTAAGATTTTTCTGATATTAATTGTTGATACCTATTTCAACAATATTCACATTTACATGTATTGGATAGTAGGAACAACATCTGAAATGCCATCTTAATTGTAAAAGAATATACGTATTTAATCTAATCGATTATGGCAGTAACAATATGGCTACCACTCAGCTCAGCTCAACTCAGCAGAACTCAGGTGGTGAGAAAGAGCTGCAGATAGCCAATAGTGGAAAAATATTGTTTGCTTACTGTATCTTTGCAAAAATAACCTTACAAGAGGTTATTAGATCCTGTATTCCAAATTATTCCAAGAGATTCCATAGAAAACTCTTCTATTTCAACTGAAATACAAATTTTAGTACTGATCCATAACAGAGAAAAAAATTATTCATACAATGTATGTTCTGTTTTCTACACTTAACACGTGTTTAGGCATTGTTTTCACTGGTGACACTAGAGACAGTAAGATCAAAAAGGTGATATTTCTAGAGTGTTACAATTTTTCTCAGTACTAAATTTTCTCAGTACTAAATCACCCCCAAAAATCCTACAGCTGAGATAATTCTAATTCTTTTACAAGTCATGAGATTTGGATCCATTAAACTGTTCTATTTCCAGATTAAAAGTCAGTATCATAAAATACTAAGTTTGATCACACACCTGATTTTTTTTTTCAAGAGGAATTGGAAAACAAATCAAACAGCCTACTATACAGAACACCATGGCTTTTTGTGGAGCATATGTTTTAAGGTCAGTATCAGTTTTTCACTATACAACGTTCAAGAAGAGACAGAAGTTTTGCCTGTCACAAAGACTGTGATTTCTTTTAAATGTATCTAAAAGTTCCACATTCATATTATCAACTGATGTACGTTAATAAAGCTATTTGGATGTATAGATGCTGAGAAGATATTTTCCTTCAGAAGTCACAAAATACAAAATGTTGTCTTGTCAAGAGATGTGAAATTATCTGTTTCACTTTTTCTTTCTCTCACATCTTTTGATGAATTTATCTGTTCTACAGCTTTCTTTCATGAGAAATTTATTTTGATTATGTCAACCTTTAAGCATTTTTAAATTCTGTTAATTGGGTAGAATTCAATAAAGGTTTGTTTAAAAAATCTTAATTTAGTAGCTAGAAAATGGTTTGAGTATAAAGAAACATGTAGATCAAGCAAAGAGAAAGCTTTAGAGAGACGTAAAATTTAATTTGATTTCATTTATCTTAGCTATTCACTGCAATGTGCAATGGCTAATTTCAGGTAATACTGAACATCATATAGATCAGAATGTAACTTTTTAATGTATGAGATCACACAACAGTCACAAATAGGATTTTTAAAGTAAATTCTAAAAAAGTTAGAAAGTTAATGGATTTCAGAGTTAAAAGTAATCTCAAAAGAAACTGACTTTGTAACAAAAAAATTTTTTTTTCAATTCTCTTCAAATTACCTTTAATTGCTGCCTTATCCTGTCTTTTCTCATAGTATTTAAGCATTTTGACTTTTTAATCTTAAATGCATTACTCTTTCAAAACTTTACAAAAGAAGCTCCTAAAGGTGAAACAAACAACTAAAAATATATTTTAGAAGTTATCCAATTAGTCATCCTTCTAAATCCAGAGAAGTCATTCTTCAAAAAAATTGCTCAGTGATAAAAAAGCTCACTTTAATTACTCTCCCTGACTCTTCTTGATACTGTATCATATCAAGCCAGACAGCTCCCACAATGACTAGCACCCTTGTAGGAAGCTGTAAGAGCCTAGATTTTCATTGCAGGTAGCCACCAGGAACAAGAGCGCTTCAATTATGTCTAAATCCACCTAATCAAGATGAATTCAAAGTCTCCTCTGGGACTTTTTTTTTCCTTTTTGTATTTTTTTTTTCTGCTCATTTTCATCACAAATCAACTTAAAGAATGCCATAGACTCATTCTGAAAATTTCTAAAACATATAAAAACAGAAGGCTTTTCTCTCTGATTCCCGCCCCCTGCAAAATAGATTGCATTGACTTCTATTTGCTACAACATGAAGATTTTACATTTTTGTCTAACAGCCAAGAAGGTCCCCGTGTGCTTAGGCAGATGAACCCAGTGTGCCTAAAGTATGTCAGCTACAATCAGCTCCAAGAGGCACCGACGTAGAACGCTGAGACTTTTTGAAGCTTATTCAAAAACAGAACCATAAAAACGGACACATTAATCAGGATGGCCTTATTACCAGTGGTGTACATTGGCAGATAATATAATCCCCTGACAGTCTGTGAGTGTCACAGCAAAACAATCTACCCCCACTCTTGCCACCTGCAGAAAAAAGGTGCAATTCTCCCAGGACATTGGTAATTTGAACCTTTCCAGTCGTAACTACTGAATTTCTGCTCGAGTTCGTACGGTGGAAAAAGATAACTTCTTTTGTTCTGTCTGAATTAGGCAAGCCTTCACTACAAAACGTCCACACTTTCACTGCGGTATGTTCAGTTCCATCTGTCTGCTATTCATGCTATAGGTACACAAACAAGAGCGAGACGCATGCAATAGCAGTATATTTCAACTGAGCTAATACTGAGATAAGGAAATGCTGCCTTGTGTCAAGTTCAAGGTCACTCTTCAAATCACTTTTTTTGGAATGCTATTTAAAAAATGTTTATAATTAGCGTAAGGATCAATTAGGCACATAGATCAGCTGAAGATCTAAATGTCTATTCAAATATACTAAAATAACCCTGTCCATCCCAGCAAATTAAACAAAGACAAGAATAATAGCACAGAAGAACAGCTGAAATAATAGCCAATTTTATAAATCAATAGAATTTACAGAGCAGGTTTTACTGAGGGAAGAGACATTTTAGCAAAATGGGAAATGCAAAGCTGATTGCAGAAATGACAAATCATCTTTCGCATGACAGCCTGTATTTTATATCGCTTGGTTTTAATGTTTTGCCTTTGATATGCTTTAAAAACGAAGAAATGAGAGCTATTAAAACTACTCCTTCACATGTTAAGAGTAACTTCAAAACACAGTGGAAATATATTAATAAACTGTCTGTTGTGCTTTGCTGACTTCCATGCTAGAACTCTTTGAACTAGGGCCAATCCTGGCAGTCACAGATACACTGCAGCCACCAAGCTGCTACCTTGCTGCTGAATGTGCTGCAAAAAGCAAGCTAATTATGCTCTGCTCTTTCTTCTGTGAATAACTCAGCATTACTGGCATCTCCTTTCCTTTGCATTTTCTTTCATACAACATGATGCTCAGAAGTACTAGGAGATGCAGAATGTGGTTTATGAACAAAAATGTATTACAAAAATCTGGATTTCTAAATCGCCCTGTTTGTTCCTTTGTACTTACAAATCAATTAGAACTGCAAATGGAAATGCGTAAGGCTTTTGTTTAAGTAACAGACTAAACGGCATACTTTAAATTCTAACACATGTAAACTTGCAGATTATACACACACACACACACACACATATTGGTGCAGTTATTTCACAAATGTGTTATCTGCAGGAATTCCACCTTTTAGGACTGGTAACATTGATCATTTCAGAATGAAAGTATTTTAAACATTGAGTAATAAAGCAGCATCTTTTTTATAAGATTTGGACCTTATACCATATAAAATAACCACCCAAATATTTAAGATTCAAATTATTTTGAAATAATACCTCATTTTAAAAATTATTTTATAGGTTAGATTTCTGTCATATAATCATAGAGTGGTTTGGGTTGGAAGGGATTTTAAAGATCATCTAGTTCCAACCCCCCTGGCATGGGAAGGGACACCTCCCACTAGTCATTAAAACATAACTTGTCCCTCTTCCTATTTAATTCAATTAATTTACTCTTATTGAGGGATATAGCTCATCAGAAAAGAACCTGTAAAAGGTGAGAAATTCTGAACGGAAGAACTATCCACGTACACAAACTTAGGCTGATGTATGTCAAACAGGATTAGTAACTTTGTCAGGTTTATTGAAAGCAGTATCAGATTTATCTTGTTATGAAATTAAAGGGACCTCTTCCAGAAGCAGGTCTCTCTTTTGAACCTATAGACAATGTACACACTGTATATACATCTGGAATGCAGTATCCATGAGTTGATTTGCAGTCATGAGCTACTTTAAATTCTAAAGCTTTACATGGAAATTATGCAGAGAAGTTAAAGGTGTGAAACAGATTGTTCATCTATTATGGAAATGATGCATTATTTAGAGTAATGTAAAGAAGTGCCTTCTGATTAGACCTTATTGTTCTAAGTTTTCTAAAAATAGGACAACCATCACAATTTCTGCTCCCCACTTCTGAAGCAGAAAGACATGCTCTGTGTGCTGTAGGGTGCATATAACTAAATACAGGAAGAATTATAAATATGCTTTAATACTGATGGTTTGATGAGTTGAAACCTCAAATTAAAATG